>NC_080572.1:116494093-116797704 GCF_030247185.1 Malaya genurostris
ATATCTAACGTTTCAGTCTTACGCGTAGCATGCTAGATGTAGGATGTTGCTAGACACCAAGACAAAATGTGTCATAAAACGATTTGAAGCTTTAATTGGTGTGATCTGATTTTGTGTCATGCAAGCTCGGATGTTATGTCATTTCGCCTGAGAAATTGACAACTACCCCAGGGTAAATTTTGAGTGCTTAAAATTAATTAATAATTTATACAAGATGAACTCGATTGATAATGAGAAAAAGTTTATCGCTTCAACCGAAATCGCAGAATGGCAGAGATACTTAACGCAATAAATAACAGATCGGCTGAAAAGTTCGTATCGTTTCTATGAGAGGGCGCCACTAGAATTAAATCCATACCATTTTCAGTTAGTACCAACCTTCAAAAGACACGTGTATAAATTTGACAGCTGTCTGATTATTAGTTTGTGAGATATTGCATTTTGAGTGAAGCTACTTTTGTTATTGTGAAAAAAAATGGAAAAAAGGAATTTTGTGTGTTGATGAAACACTACTTTTTGATGAAAAAAAGTGCCGCCGATACCAAAAAAATGGCTTGATGAGTGTTATCCAGGCTCTGCACCGGGCGAAGCAACAATTCGTAAGTGGTTTGAAAAATTTCGTACTGGTCATATGAGCACCGAATACGATGAACGCAGTGGACGTCCAAAAGAGTCGGTTACCGATGAAAACGTGAAAAAAATCCACAAAATGATTTTCAATGACCGTAAAGTGAAATTGATCGAGATAGCTGACACCCTAAAGATATCAAAGGAACGTGTTGGACATATTATTCACGAATATTTGGATATGAGAAAGCTTTGTGCAAAATGGGTGCCGCGTGAGCTCACAATCGATCAAAAACAACAACGAATTGATGATTCTGAGCAGTGTTTGGAGCTGTTATATCGAAATAAAACCGATTTTTTTCGTCGATATATAACAATGGACGAAACATGGCTCCATCACTTCACTCCGGAGTCTAATCGACAGTCAGCTGAGTGGACTGCACGCGATGAACCGAACCCAAAGCGTGGAAAGACTCAACAATCGGCCGGTAAGGTTATGGATTCGCATGGTATAATTTTCATCGACTACCTTGAAATGGGAAAAACCATCAACAGTGACTATTATACAGCGTTATTAGAGCGTTTGAAGGACGAAATTTCAAAAAACGGCCTCATTTGAAGAAGAAAAAAGTTTTGTTTCATCAAGACAATGCACCGTGTCACAAGTCGATGAAAACCATGCTGAAATTGAACGAATTGGGCTTCGAATTGCTCCCTCATCCACCGTATTCTCCAGATTTGGCCCCTAGTGACTTTTTCCTGTTCTCAGACCTCAAGAGAATGCTCGCTGGTAAAAAATTTAGAAACAATGAAGAGGTAATCGCTGAAACTGAGGCCTATTTTGAGGCAAAGGACAAATCGTACTACAAAAATGGTATCGAAAAGTTGGAAAATCGCTATAATTGCTGTATCGCCTCTGATGACAATTATGTTGAATAATAAAAACGAATTTTGGCAAAAAATGTGTGTTTCTATTAAACGATACGAACTTTTCAGCCGAACTGTTATAACTGCTTGCATACAAAACATGAACACAACCTTGGCGAAGAGAAGCTTAAATATTGAACTCCGTATCGCAAGTATGTACAAAGATTAAATTGCATACATTTAGGATATTGGTGTAATTTCGTCGGCTATAAAACTATATATATAATTTCGTCGGCTACAAATCAAGATAAACAATGATCGGTGTAGGTTCCTAATCAAGATCAATCAAAGCAGACTCTCGTGCAATTGCGGATTCAAGAGTGTGAGGATTGATTGAACTGTTTGATCGTAGATCATTAGAAATTTTGGTTTCCTCTGAACCCTTTTATTTAAAATTTGGAAAAATAGAAGGAAATACGCGAACGTGCAATTCATCTCCTCGTGGAGATGCTCCACTAACTAAGCTACTTTGGTACATGTGTGACCACATGTTCGAAGAACGGCAGAGCGAGTTCATTAAAAGGGGGGTGGTATCGGATGTGTCAGTCAAAACCACAATTTTTCAAATGAAATCAGCCAGCAGTGATACAGTATGAGGTGCAACCGGTTTCTACAAAGTACCATCCACGCGTTCAAGTATTTAATTCAATTTTCCTTCAGTCTGTTTCTCGTCTGTTTACTTACTTGAAAGTTTGTTGTTAGAAGTGTCTTAAGAAATCTATACTGAAATTATGAATTATTGAAGAGTAGAAACAAATTAAGTAATCCATGTCGTAATGAGTGAACAAGAATAGAGTGAATCAAAGTATCATACGGCAATAGATGTGATTTGTTTGCTACCCTTAAATTTTACTATTTCCACAACAGTACGGATCATTGCGAATCTAGTCTCAATTTCCGTCAACAATAGCAATCGGGTTATCCTCACTCGTGATCTGTTTTTTGCAGGTTGTTCAATTAGAATCCCCACGAATAATCTAACTGTACAACGGATCGAAGCAAAAAAACCACTGAGATTTTCATTCATTGTTTTGTGAAAAAAAAAGTTTCTCAACGTAAAATGGTAAATGGTAGTTAGTATCGGAAGACTCTCAAACATTGGAGATTGATAGCTGTGTAGAAGTGCTGATTCGTCTTTGAATATGCCGCAATAAAAACGAATTCTTTCATTTACTTTTCTTCGCCAGACCATTCTTCTATCAATCTACACGATTTCAATTACGTAAAAAAAGATTTCATCCGATCTCAGCAACGAACGGTCCAGGTTCCAATCTCATCCACCATACTCGAACGTTCGCAGGGTAGAGAGGGTTAAGACGAACAATCTTCACTTGACTTTGATGGACATAACGCATCGTCTAACAGGGGCCCTCCGTGTGTCCAATCCTAATCTGATGCTTCGAAGTATTCGAGGAATGGGAGAAACTTTTCTTCGCGAAAGCGCATAGCAAGTAACATAAAGCAGACGTTATACCATCACTGGGGTAAAATTAGGTCAGTCGAGACTCTTTTCACTGGATTATTTTGGGGTATCAAAAAAAAAAAAAAAGAATCTGTTACGTCCACATCTGTTCCGCTCCCAGTTTTAAGTCCGTTGTTCTATCGTCGTTCACAAGCTACCTTGAGATATTCGGGATAAATTTAGTCTGAAACTCTGGGCACTGGAGAAAACCAACCAAAGATTAATCATCAGTAAACAGACAATCGTTAGTCTGACTTTTGCTTCACCCAGATCCGGATGGTTTCCGTATTAAAGTCTGTAACGGTGGATCATTTTTCGTGTGGTCTACAAACATCAGAGCCATCGGACGCCGTATAATTTGCAATTCAAACGGTATGACCTTGACGGACGGCACCGCTTTCGGAGCTTGAATGGGTATTTGTCGTTACGGCATTTATTGTGTGGAAGGAGCTAAATAATTGTTCTGAAATTTCATAAATTTGAAACCTACTTAGCGAATCTGTTTGCTACCAAAGAGTGGGGGGTAACAGATGAGAAATTCATCTAAGTGCAACATTGAACGCCCACTCCTGTCCTTAGAAAAAATGCTGCCGGCTGATCATTTTTGCTTGCTATAGTAGAATAGAAATAGTGACGTTCTGGTAGGGTTAACATTTGCTTTCGAATATACAAAAGTTGAAAGAATACTATAAGAAGAACGTAAAAGGAGAAATTGATTGGGATGTATGAATTTTCTTGGTTTATGTTAGAGAAGTTCTATGCCATCTTCAAATATTTTTTTTAATCAAATTTTTTTTTCTATGGAATCATCTTTCAAAAACGATAACACACATATTCTAAAAAAAAATCATTTCGAAATAGATTTGACGCAAGTTCATGCCGTTTCTTTATTTTGCTTTATAAACCTTCAGAAGAATGATTCACTTGGCTGAAATATGATCTTATAGTGGTATTTATTAAATTTAACCTGAGTATATGACCTTTCATTTGAGCCTAAGTTGACTAAGGTTTTGACTTCTGTTACTCATGAAACGGAAAACCGTGACCATCAACTAACGAAATTTACATGTTTTAGGTATTTTAGTCTGTAACTCTGGAATCGCAAGTCGGATATAAATAAAACTTTGATGTAATCTATGTTCTTTATTTTTTTTGCATCGATCATTTTATAACCCCGGAGTAGGTTCAAGATAATTCAGGAACTTAGTATGGAACCACAAATTCATCTGAGAAAAGTGAGAACACACCAATTTTAAATATACACACATACGATCTCGACGAAATGATTCGAATGGTATATGAAATTTCGGGCCTTGGTTCAAACGTCGGTTTTTCTGTATGAGAAAAACAAAAAAAAAGCTACTCCTCAGAGCCGTCCAACTGTTGGATCACATTATGATTGAATGTCTAATGAATTATAATAGGTTTGAAATACTTGCAAATAAGTTACTGTTTTCCAGCTACCTTCTAGAGTGCTAGAGGAATGCAGTAAAAACTGAGAGCTTGTAAATTGAGTAAAATATATGTTTAATTCACGATAGTCAAAATTTTCGTCATAAAACTTGTGTCATTTCATAATTGAATGAAGCCACTACAAGTGACCACCCTATAGGGTTTTTCGAACTGTTGACGTACAACTGGCGTCAAATCCACTGCTAATATTTGTGTTGAATAATATAAGGTAGCAGTTTTTTTTGTGTGCCATATAGAATAATTCGCATCTGTGCGAATTTTTGAAGTTTATAGAATAAGATAGGTGAATTTTGAATACCCTGAACAGAGCCGGTTAGTTTGTTAGGGTTGAAGAGGAAAGATGCTGACGACGATCATCCAATACTCCATGATCGAGATCATCCTACATTTTCCTCGAATGCAAAAAAGAATTTCGTTGTCTCTCGTGTGAAGCGAACGACGTACAAAACAAATATTTAAGGTGTCCGGCCGCTGAAATGCTCAGCAATCTTCACAACGGCAGGATCGAACCGCATAGTCGGTTCGATACTGATTCTTTTGTTTAATGTTTCAATTTTAGAGGTTTTAACCTTAGGGTCATTCACCTCTTCGAACCAGAAAAACTTTCTGAGCCTATGTGCGGGGTTGGGAATCGAACCCAGGTGGGCTGCATGAAAGGCATCGACTTACCCATCACGCTATACCCGTCCCCCTGATACTGATTCTTGTTTTGTGCGAACGATTTTCTTGAGGGGCGTGTAGGGTCTAACACTTTTGAAGAATCATTTTTTTTGTATTGTCTTATAGTAAAACATTTCAAGAATATTCTGAGAAATTTTCAATCCTATCGGAACAAAACTCAGCAAGCTATGGGCCTTTATCTTCACCTATCTCATATGGCGAAGAAGTAAGAACTCGGCGCACAGGCCAAGAAGCGTCTACCGAAAATCATGATTTTTAAGATCTGAAAAAAATCGCTAAAATAGTGGTCATTTCATCATTTAGACAACAATTACAAAGCTAGATTTTAAATAAACGAATGGTTAGAAAACGTATTTTGTTCAAAAAAATATCCCCGATTTCAAACAATGTTACTGATGTTCAAAACATTATCCAGATTATTACGACAAAATATTTCCAATAATAGAAGTAAAGACCATGGCTTTATGTCGGAATATGAGAAATATTACTATAAAGTATTATCAAAGCCGACGCTTAAAGTAACCAACGTATCATCTGCATAGAGTCAGAAAAGACACTGCTCAAATCAAATGTAATCGTCTCAATTCATCTCCAACGTCTTGTGGAAACCTTCAAGAGGACCGCACCGCAGTCGACACGACACGTAACATGGCCGCGGTACGAAACAAGTCCTAAATGCAACATTTATACTGCAGTGAGTACGGGCATTGAACTGTTTTATGCGAAAAAGTGAGCGGAGGACCGAATATTAATCCGTCTAGTTTCAAACAGAGGAGTTCCTTCGAATAGTTGGGTGCAATTTGTGAATCACGACTCGGTTCACCATAGGACCTTTTGTGCCAGAGTGCCTTCAACATAGAGACATCTTTGGTCCCTGAAGGTGAAGTCGAGCAAAAGTACTGCTACCTCCACGGCGTGTATTGCGAAATACTTTAATTGACTTTCTTCTTCTAGGTCGTGGTGTCGCTGACAACATTGAGAAAACGGTGACTTGATTCGATATTCGGCGATCAGTAGTAGAGCATTTAAATTGAGCCTCGAAATAACGATGGTGTATATATAGGTTAATAATAATACTTAAATTGATTGCGAAATTGCACTTATTTCGCAAGTGCGTTGACAATGGTACTCCAGTAAGTTGTAGGAGTGGCCGACCATCGATTATCCATTTATAATCCAATATTTGAATGATATGCCGGGTACTTAAGCTTCGATGAGGGTGCGAGCTGCCGCCGATAAACTAACAAATGGCCTTTTTGTTTGAATTGCACAAATCACTCACTTCTCCATTGAAAACCGCCCAACTAATTTACTCCATTCTCGGGTTTTATAATGCAATCGTGATTTTAATTCACTACCCAATTAAGATCATCTCTTCGCGTTGCACAACACTCCGAGTTGCTTTTTAAACAGATTTTTCTTCATCAACGTTGCTTCTCGTGCTTTTTACTGATATATTGTTGTTAATTATATCAATAGAATATTCTATTTTTACACCATAGCAAACAACTGAGAGGAAGCCATTGAAAAACAAGTACTTCCTTAATAATTTCTAAACAACACTTTCCGTTATGCACGTACGTAAACAAAATACTGCAGGTTCCTTCCTTTTTTTTTGATTTGTCACTAACATCCGAAACAAAACGTTGAGCAAAATATTACAATATCAAACTAGCAGTAATATATCGTCGAACCGATCACGCCGAGGGACTCCGATGCACTGAAAAGCGAGAACCGAACAATGTTTGTGCGAACACCACCACCAGTCTTCTTTCGTGCACAAAACTCGATGAACGAGCTAAATGCAATACCATCAACGGTCAACGGGAAATATACGAAGAATTCAAAACAAAACATCGTGGAAATGAATATCTCGCACAGTTAAGTGTTGCGATACGACGCAGGTCGCAAGAGTCACTAGAAGAAATCGATGAAGAGAACCGATCATCCCCTTGATGCTTAATAGAGCGAACATCAAGTTAGCTGCGTCACGATCGTCAGTCAAACCGACTCCACGCTGAATGATCAAGCAGCTCAGAGCCGCTTACGAGCTTAATGGCGATGAAAACGGAGAGCGAATGAGCCAACGTCCCATACTTCATACCCCATGAGAAGGGTGCTGAGGTTGCTTGAAGGGATGGATGCTGGATACTTGATGATGATGATGACTATGGCACAGACTCGCATGGTTGGCATTTGGGACTCTTGGTCCGACACTGGCAAGCAAAACTAGTTTCTGGTGCTACGAAAGAAGTATGATGATCGACGCAATTGAGTTTGAGATCTCGATGCCCGGAGAGAGAGAATCGTTTGTTTTTTTTTCATACCGGAGTTTCGGGAGTTCATGCCAGGTCGTGGGTAGTCATCAGCATTTGCTGTTTGATTTGAACGCTATATAGTCCGTGGAGAAATAAAGGGGATAGCTAATGATGGTTATTCAAAAAATGGACCGTGATCGGAAATAATAAGACCATTGCTAGTAAAGCTTCACAAAGTTACTGGAAATGCTAACGATCAAATATTATCATTCGTAAATGCATTAAATACTTTTAATAGACGTGTAGGAATATAGGTACTGGTAATAACCTAAATCGACGTAAGAGGTTGAGAGTGTAGGAATAAATAGTTATCATTTACGAAAATAAAATAACGTTTTATTAATTTAGGTGTTTGTTTGTACTAAGTGTACATAACCAGTTTCATTTCTGTTGAGGTTTCGCCTACGACTTATCTTATTGATGCACTAGCAGTTCAAATCGAACTGCTAGTACGATTTAACAGTTCAACGAAAACCTCTGAACAAACGAAAAGGACTAATCTACTGTATCACAATTTTATAGTTATCTGTAAACCAAAACATGAATTATCTGTAAACCGAAACATGTTTTCGCTCGAGATATAGTGTAAAAAATTGTACTTCGGTGCAACTAGAAAATTGTGATATTCATGTAGAGTAGTCAGTTTTGCTTTTTTTGTTAAGCTACCGAATCGTACTAGTAGTTCAATATGAACTGTTGACGCACAGATGAGTTGAAAATAAAAATAGCATTTTTATTTTTCCGAAAAAATCGAATCAAAACAGAGTCTAATGATGCATACGTTCTTGACGTCGAACGTATAAATTTTGTTCTAAAATGTACACACTTAAAACCGATTCTCGTCATCGGCATAATGAAATGGCGTATTAGATCGGCAACACGACATTTTGCTGATTGTTCAGTAATTCACATGCTCCTTTCCTTTCCGAAAGTCGTTAAGGTAATATGCTGATATCTCGGTAAAGCGCGTTCTTTGGCCGAAGTTTGGTATAATATTATGCTGAACTTGTCAGTAAACAACAAATATACCGAAATCACAAAATCCGTTTGCCGACATATTGGCTTTAGGCCTGATGTTTTCTTTTTTGTATACTAGATTCAAATGAACATAATCCAGTTCGTGCTCGCATCTCACCCGACACAGTCGAAAATCGAAACAACAGCAACAAAGACAATACAGTGCAGTGAACAATAGAGTGTACGGAATAGTAGAATATGATTTAACAAAGCCTGAAACTTGGCCTACAAGACCAAATTCAATTTGTAGAGATTTGAAGCGTTGCAAAGTTAGAGCAGCAGGAAATGAAATTGAAATCTCACTTAAAGAACGAATGCATCTAGACGCTAATAATGCAAGTTCAACAAGGCGTTTAACTGTGTGTACATTATATTTAAACGTGAAAGCGATGCAATTGCATTCGCTTCGGTTAACAACGAGGTGCACAACGTTGAGTGTGACAACATTAAATACCAAATCCCTGTGCACACATGCATGACCTTCCTCCGCAGGACAGCGATAAGTTCGTTCGGGAGAATATGTCGCAGTACGGTGAAATCCTTTCCATCGAAAGGGAAGTATGGCGGAATTTTTTCCCCGGCATCCGGAATGGCGTGCGAGTGGTAAGTATGCAACTACGTAAGGCAATTCCATCTTACATAATTTGTGGTCAAGGTGGGACACATCCGTGTAAAACGCTGATTACCTATGAAAATAAGCTGATTACATGTCAGTTTTGTGAACTACCTGCACACTACGGTAAACCTTGCATTGAAACTGCGAAAAGGACATCTTCAACCAAAGACAAGGTCAACCGTTGAACAACGAAAACTAGTAAGCGCAGTACTCCTGTTTCACCATCAAACCAACCAGCAACTGCAATTAGTGTACAACAAGGCGCATCTACAGCAACTAACGACGAGCTCAAGACTGCGAACTACAAGGAAAATGAAAAGAAGACGGAAATCAACAACAAAACCACCGATTTTCTTCTCCTCCTAGAAAAAGAGTGACAACGAGATCCACTTCAAAAAATTCTTTATTTAAAAAATCGGGTAATTCGGCCACGTAAATAGGCCTGAATAAAAATATCTTTTGAATAAAAAAAATGAACATATTAAAGCACCCTCTTTCTTTCTCCAACCTTTGCTTTTGTGACTTTTTTCATACAATATTAACGAAAAAGCCATTCCACGTTCAATTACTGATAAGTGAATTCATGATACAATTCTGATCGCTCTTGCCGAACTAACAGCGAAATTTCTGATGACAAGTTCGGTAATAATTAACAGTTAATAAATTTAGGATTGCCGAGATTCTCAGTAATAACAATTACCGAGCACTCGACTGTGCATTTTTTGCCTAGATTTAGCAATAAAATTTAGGTGTGTTGTTTCAAGATTGCTTGTCATTACTTAACAACCTTGAAATCGTCGTATTTCGATAATTTATTGGTTCTAAAAGTCACAAACGAAAATAGTGAAATTTAGCCGATGTGTTAGTTTATGGTGTTGTAAATGTAGATTTCATCTAAATTTTATTGTTGATTCCTATCCGCGCAAAAAGAACATAAAACATTCATCAATTGAAACTAGCTCTCTAAAATCGTCTCAATCCTGTGAGTTAACTGAATCTGAAACCTTTGGATTCTACAACTTTCAGAAAAATTATAAATATATTTTTTTACGGTGTAATTAATTGGACGAGTTTTTTTTAATTTTCAGAATTGGTTAAGCACCACACTGCAAGTGGGTATCCTATCGATGGAAATAAGTTCTAGTCTAACGGGGCCAGATCTAGAGAGTACAGCGAGTGCGATAATATATCCCAATTAGGTTCTTCCAAAGGTGTTCTTCACCAGAGGTATATATAAGATGGCTCGTTGACGTGTTGCAAGATAATTTTGTCATGTGTTCAGGCCAATTGCGGCCGTTTATCGATCGCGAGTGTGCGTTACTTGGAACGAAACTCGACATAATAACTTAGATAATTAACTATTATGCTAATATTCTGACGGAACGTGGCTTGTGTGTGTTCTTTGAAAGATTAATGACAATGAGTAATATATGACTTACATGCCTAATTATAGAAATGTACACATATTGTTAGAGGCATCTAGTAGTCAAACCGTCAATAATATTCAACTTACACCATTTGTAGGAGCATTTAGGAGCTTAGTAAAGTTAACTTGTTAACTTTTCCAGAAGACTTATGTTGTTTACATACAGAATATCAGCCATATTGATTGTGTCTCTACAAAACCCACATACAAAATTTATTCTAAAATAATAGTTTGATGTTTTTAATTCAAACTGTATTTTTCATATAAAATCAAATTGTAATACGTAGATTCAGTTCCATAAGCTTTTGAGTGTACTTCATTTTTCCCATTAGTGTTTGCACAACGTTTTTATCTATTTTTATAGATGCTACTCACTCAGACATAATATTTGAGATCTTCAACACTTCTCCTTCAAATTTTCTAAGGTTCTCCTCCGAATGCAGAAGATCGATTCCTCGGTTTCTAGTAGCAATGTGCACCGAACAATCATTCCATTCCCAAGTATATCTGCATTCGAACTTAGCTTGCGTCGGTATCGATCATCATGCAGAAATCAATGTTGCTAATGCTAATTTTTTCGTGTAGATGATTGTCAAAAGTTGAGATGACTAAGTGCTCACAAGTTTCTATCTCAAGCCTCCCTGTGTGTCAAAGATGACATTTGTTCAATAGAACGGCATCAACTCGATATTTTGCGAAAGTAGCGTAATGAGAGAGTTTGAATTAATTTGTACATAATAGACCATATGATATTACGAAATTCATTCAAAATTGAAATATAAATCATTTAAATTCAGTTTAACACTCTTCAAATAGGTCAAGTAGTTCGGCTAGTCGTTGAATCACTGAAATGTATTCAATACCGTTTTAGTGATGGTCTCCTTCGCGAATATAATGAATTGGTGTTACTTTTCTTTGAAATTGGTTCTAATCGAAAATTCAAATACTTTTTGTATTATTCATAGAAAGTACGAGCGAGTTTCAACAAATGTTTATCTTATCCTTAAAGAATTCGATATCTGAAAATACTACAATTTATTCAAGAAGTTATCAAATAAAACAAACTACCCATCTATGACGAACAACTCTTGCCAAACTCTACAAACTTATTGACTTCGAACAATGCCTTTCTCTTGCCATTTAAACAACCACATTTACGTTCGAGACTTCATCAGTAAAGACAGTTGTTCCGAAACCACTCACGTGTCTCAAGTAGAGAAAATTTCACGGCTGCTTAGCAGTTCATACTAAAGTGGGGAGGCAATTAAACATGAACAAATTTTGGCAGATTGATTCGGGTTCGCCTAGATTGAATCGGGTGTTCCACGCTTATTTGGCAGCGTTCGTTGAATCGAAAATATCAATAACAATACATTTGAACTTGATCACTTACTTACTTCGAAGAAAATAGAATACGGATAGAAAAGTACGACCTGTCGATTATCCTCGGAACCGGAAGCGTTCGTCATCAACCCAGAAATAACAATATTACGCGGAACTTTGAAATCACATAGATATAAAATCATTGCAATAAAAAACAAACAAATGGTAACGACTGGGATCAAACCAAGAATTATTAGATCCCACACATCTGCTGGTCAGGTAAATGGTAATATAAATTCATACAGTTGTACTAGTTAGACTGAAAATTACGTGTTGAACATGTAAATCTAATCAGTCATGACGTGAAATACAGTTGATAGACAGGAAAATTAGTTTTCACTATTTCGAAATTTACGCTACATAGTAAATTGATTGTGTAGACAAACTTAATATTATGTGAAAATTTAAACGAAAACTATGTCTAATACAAATTTCCGTCTTCACTATTCAAGTCAGCATCGAGATTCCGTTACATTTAATTTTCCGATATTTTTACTGTGTAGCTTCCAAATGCGCCCAAGATGTTCGAAATCGGTTTAGGTACCTCCGAGATAATTTTGCGTACTGAAAAACTGAAATTTGTCGGTTAAGTCACTTTTAAGATTACATCTTTCGAATAATGAATTTTTCGCCAAACCTTGGTCGAATTTTATCCTATAGGAATTTGTAGTAGTTTATCTTGAACATAGTAGTTTATCGAAATTCGTTGAGCCATCTCGGAGGAAATTTTTTTTTGTGAATTTTCATTTCTACCGTTATCTTCAACAATTTTTTTTTAAATTCTGTTTTCGTTTCGGGCATTGTTCAAAGTTACAACTAAGTTCAAAACGACTGACGCCGATAATGTTAATTATATTATATGCAAAAAGTCAAATTTAAATTATCAAAGTTTTGAAATAAGTCAATCTGCTCAAACATTTCATTAGCTCAAAGTGTGGACGTATGTATATCGAACGTAAAATGCGGTTCTTATAAAAAAAACTACAATCAACATGTTTTTCGAATTAGTTCAACATCATTTTGGTTAAGCACTTCTTTTTTTTAGTTCTTCAGAGCGATGAAACCTTTCACTCCGTTCGTGCCTACCGGTGCGAACATATTTTACAGCTGGTCATTTTAGCAGCACCAACTTCATCCCGACAGCACAGCCGTCCAGTGACAGACTCCCATTCAGCATCACACCGCCCATAGCACCCAACTACTGTTGCTCGTCCAACTTTCTCACAAAAAAATCATGTTTCTTTTATCGAATCCGTCCCGCCCTACTTCGTTGCCACTACCGGCAAAAATCGCATCAGTGAATTTCTTCGCGACCAGTAAACCTGTTATTTTGATAATTTTATTCCTGTTTTTGTTCATTTCTGCCTCTGGAGTACACCCTGTTGGGATCCACTATGCGCCATGAAACTGGTCCTATCGCTCAGCGAACAGGCGCGAGCGATACCTGTTGCTTACGGGTGCGCCTGCGAAGAACTCGAATGAAGGCTTGGAACTTGGATCCATTCCAGACCCGAGACAGAGAGAACCCCGCCGCATGTCGCAAGAAATCTGTAAATGTACCTTTTTGTAAGCCGGTCTGGTTTGGTCCGGTTGGTCGTCTTCGTCGGGTCGGGTTGCTGGCCTGTTCCGTAGCGTGCTTACCATTGTACCATTGGGCTATACTTACAGGTATGCAAACAAAAAAGCAATGAAACAGGCGAGGAAAACACTTGCGAACAAGAAAAAAAGAATTTTGTTAGCATTGATGAAAAGAAAGGTTATCGTGATCCATAAGTGGAAATGAAAAACGAACTACACGAACAGGTTTTGTTTTGAGTTTGCTGACCAGCGCCCATTGGCGTAGAGGAAGCAATAGGAGGGGAAAGTCAAAATGCTGTGCCGAAATTTACAGTTTGTTGAAACATCGACAGGTCAGTTCAGTTTGTGTGCGATTGTAATAGAACGGAAAAGTAGTGTGGGTTGCATCATTAACTTTGCAGAAACGATAGTGAACAAATCAATGAACTGAACAATTGACAGTATAAAAGGGACGTGAAGAGATTTGTACCTCAAAAGACCATTGTTTCTGAAAAAATACTCATGAAATTGAAAATGTTACACTTATTGCGCTTTAGTTCCGGAGCCGTAAGTCGGATCCGGATTAAATGTTTTGAGACATTTGCTCAGTCCGGGCATCGGTTAAAAAGTTGGTTTTCACAGTGATTGCGTAGTCTTTCTTCTATGAGAAAGGCCAAACAAGATGAATGCTTTTTCAAGAACTGTTAAGTTAATTGAAATAAAAACAAAATTTTTAAAAAGTTGTTATAATAACAAACATGTTAAGTGTTGAATGAAGAAGTTATAGATTATACAATTTAGAAACATTTGAATACTTCGAGTTCCTGATGAAAATTTGTCATCAGGGATGGCAAGTTAAATGGTTTTTTCTGTCGTGTATTTCTACACTACTACTCACAATCAATGTCGTGTCGTGCATGTAGAAAACTCACAATATTTACAACTACACTATCTGAATAAGGTCCTGAGCGCTTCTAGATAATCTAAATAAACTTCTACTCCATCAATTTAAAGTTTTTTGTCACAAAAAATATAATTCATAAATAAATCCAAACTTTTTGATTTTTAAACTTAAAACGATTGGGCTGCGGAGTATAAATATTAGAGATATTTGAAAATGTATTTAAAAAAGAACTGTGTCTACCACAGCTCAGATCGGCGGAATGGTAAACGCGTATGCACGGAACTACATGAGAACGTAGAATCGATTCCTGCCTCTGGATGTACCTTTTAAACAAAAAAAATCTTCTCTGAAAATTTTCATTCATTTAACTTGTCATTCTGTCTTTACGCTCAGTCATTGCAAAAAATTAACTTAGCTTCGGCGACTTTACTTCAAACCAATTGATGAATAGTTTAAAATAATTGCGGGTCAATTTTGTGTAACAATCTGCCCCTGGTAGTGAAAAAAGACAATTGAACAGCCTTTATGGGTATGACGTTGATGATAGCCAGGCAGCGATTGGCACAGTAAAGAAAGCATCAGGAGATTATAAATATACTCTCCTACCCAGTACTTCAGAGGAAAATAGGAATTAGGCGATAGAGCGAGCAAGGTGTATGTGATGAACAGAGAACGCTTGGTTAGACGGTACCGGTCGTGAGGCGGTTCGGAGTGGAATATTTTCGATGTATGCTGCACCAACTCCGTTGCACGCTGTACCAACTGCTGTTATAGAACTGTGTGTACACGGTTAAAATAATCCTAAAATCCCAAAATTATTATTTTTATTATTATTATTATTATTATTATTATTATTATTATTATTAAAAGAGAAATAATATATTTTCTGCAGTACTGCGACGAAAGACGAACAAAACTTACACTGCGACATTAACTGTTATATTGTACCATAGCATATTATTTCATATATTATCATCTTATAATATTTTATGTTATGTTATATTATGTTGTATGGTATTGAACTGGATTGAATTATATCCTATTATATTATATTATATTACAGTATTTTGTATTGTATTATATTTTATTGTATTGTATTACATTATATTATAGTATATTTATTAGATTATGTTATATTATATTATATTATATTATATTACAATATGTTATATAATGCTATATCATATTGTATTACGCTTGATTAAACTATATCATATTATATTGTATTGTACTGCATGGATTCGAGTCATTTCGCCGTAAACCGTTTCGCCAAAAGGGTTATTTCGCCGAATGTCATTTCGCCGAATCCTGAAATCGTCCAAATATCGTAATTGGAATTGATTTAAAATAAAGACAAATGAATGATGATAGCGGTAACGCCCGTTTTGTTGACATACAATAGTACTTCTTGAATAAAGATTGATTTTTGTACTCTTGAATAAAGATGAATTCATGAACCTCATAACGGAGCTCCCAAGAAAACTTGTTGACTATTAACTACTAAGCACAAACGTCTACAAGGCAAATATATGTGGTATTTTCCGTTAACTAAGTGAACATGAAAAAAATATCTAATGCGGCTTCTTTACATCGTTTTGGTTGGCGTGCTGTCCTACCTCGCTACCGCTCGTAACCTGACTAAAGCAAAAAAAACCTAGCTTTGAGTAAACCGGACGAACGAAACGGTTACAGGTTTGCATGCAAGAAGCCGCCGCTTCCGACGGCGGGTAGGCGACCAACTCAGCTGGCGTCGCCTCAGCGGCTTTGTGCCGCAGAGCCATCTTGGTTTCGGTTATGTGGCTGCGCCACATCAGTTATACAGGAGACAAAATAACACAAAAAATAATATGATGTATTCGAAATTAACATTTAGGCGAAATGTTCTTTTCGGCGAAATGACCCTTTCGGCGAAATTACCCTTTCAGCGAAATGACCCTTTCGGCGAAATGACTCGCTCCATTATTGCATTGTGTTATATTGTATTGTATTATATAATGCTATATTATATTCAATTGTATTATATTATGTTATATTATATTTTATTACATTATATTATATTCTATTGTATTATACTCAATTATGTCGAAAACGGGGAGGGGAAGGAAGTGCATCAGGGTATCTTACGAGGGAATGGCTGGATGATGGTGGATTGCCAACCTGAGTCACGTGGGGGAAGCTTCGTGTTTCTCCCTGAAGATCTGAAATGAGTAAGACGTACCCTTCTAACAAACAATCCTTCAGGCGGGTTTAAGCTGGTATAGCGAAATTCTGTATTATATGGGGATGTTCTTGCTGTGAGGCGCCGGGTCCTCAAAACCCATTTTGGCCTTCTTAACAGCAGTTATATGAAAGCTATCTGATAATCACATTCGGATCTACTGTAAGTCTACCCGCATACACTGGCAATGTCTTGAACTGATGATGGATTCACATATACATACATACATACATACATAAATACATACATACATACATACATACCACAAATACGTATATTCGAGCTGCCAAAAGTTGGGTACTTTTGACATGTAAAACTGAGTGAAAAACCGGCCATGTCCAAATTGTTGGTCAGTGGAATAAAAGGATCAATTAACATCCATAAGTGACTGAGAATTTTTTGAATAAAAATAAAAATAAGTAAGAATGAATTCTAAAACATCATCAGAATTAGTGCATAGCTTGCCTTTTCATCTAGTTTGACTACGTTATAGCATTATTTTAATATAGGTTTTGATATATTATGTATGTTTCTTGTAAACTGCTGACTCATTTTCTCTAACAGAGTTGACCTTATAAATTTTATCACATTTAGCGCTTCCGTGCATTAATTGCGAAGTACATAGCATGATGATCGGATATACGATATTACATTAAAGGCAAGTGTAAATATTCCAAAAAAATTCAAATTTTCTCATGCATTTTTAAGCCATCCGAAAATACGTCATGTTTAATATTTTAATTTTTTTAAATGGGTAAATTTGTACTCATGTTCGGTTCGTTTCCTCATATAAAACTAGGTAAGAAACCCTCCTAAATTTCGACAGATATTCGGTTTACTCATTATTGAGAAATTTTTATTTACCCATTAAATGAATTTTCCCAGTTTTGTCGGTCTAATATTACACATAACTTATTTCATTTTAACCATGTACCTCAAGGTGGCGGAAATGGTAAACGCATATGCTCGCAATGCACAAATACGCAGGTTCGAGTACTGTCTCCAGGAGTATTTTTTCCAAAAAAATCATCACTATGTGGATTTTCATTTATCTAACTTCATAGTCCATATTCCCGCTCAGTCATTGCGAAAACTGTATTGAAATAGGTTTTTGTAAAAATGTAGCTCGAAAACTATTGATTGTACAAAAAATGTGTTCAAGAAGAAGTTCTAGAAAATCAAATGGGCACTTCAAAGATATACACTGTAATAAAAGCTCCATGATGTTTCAAGAATTAGATAATTGACCGAAATACCTACAATAAAAAAAGTGCTGCATTTCGTTCTAATTTTTTTCGTGAATTTTTTAATTCAGGAATTTATAGCTGATAGAAGTTGGTTTTAATAGCAGGTTCAAAATATTGAAAAAAATAATTATATTGCGATTTCGTAAAGGTTTTTATTCAGTTAATTCTTGAAAAATCGATGAACGTTTTTTCCTGTGTATACTTTTGTACAGTGTTCACTTGACTTTTTCTATAACATCATTTTAATTAAATCATTACTATTTTTTGATTTAGCTCAAATTTGTATCATTAGTTTCACATTTCAACTCTAGTGTTTCGTTTGAGAGATTCCTTAGCAAAAATTCCTTGAAAATATTCTATGTAATATATAATACACGCTCCAAATCTATCTATTTGGTGTTTTCGGCAATGTTTCAGGTAACTATTCTGACTATATGGAAAAAGTATACACTGTGAAAAACTATGTTGTGGTTTATTTTGTTCTAAAAATAAAATCTAAAACTAAATATATGTTTTCCGATTTTATGAACGCTAAATTTTCAATCAATAAAAAATATAACGATATATGTTTCAATTTCTGTAATATAATAATTTTATATTTTATATGGTATTACGGAAAAAACTTTTTTATGCAAAAATTACCGTAGAATCGATCGGTGATAGAGAGAAGATCGGAAAAATTCATTATCATACCCGTTTTGCTCCAATTTCTGTTTTTTTCTGACTTTACTTCGAAGACTAACTGTGAAACTCTGGAAAAATGAATTCGACTAATCGGAAGCTACTCCTGACATGTTCATAAGTTCGATAAATGAATTGTTTTTAATAAAAATGACCACAAATAACTGTATTCTGTTTTACCCCAAATCATCTTCTTCTATGAATTTACAGAAAAAAAGTTCTACTGATTGTTGTTGTCTATATTTCGCATTTAACCGCAACAAATAATTAAGATAGTTTCCATGATCGCCTGCTTCGTGTTACATCGTTTTACCCCAATTTTCCCTCAAATATAATTTTATGTTGAATTCAGATTTACAATCCCTTAGCAGATCCAATATGACCTATCAATATTGGTCCATATTACGTAGAAAACTTCACTGATCCAAGTACACATAATAGAATGACAGTACTAGACCGTTTAGTCCTGTTAACCCCAATTTATGTCATAAGTTGTATCTCTGGGTTAACTGTATTTCGCATTTCGAAGGGTGATTGCGGTTGATTAAAATCGATTGATGTTACGAGGAAAGGCCTAAAAGTAAAATTACAAGTAGATTCAATGACCGCATGAATCATGTTATACCGTTTTACCCCATTTTTTTAAATATTGATCTACAATCTGGAAGAACATCCAATACGAACTATTAATATTGGTCCGAATTACGTAAAACACTTCAGTGATCCGAATACATATAATGTGAATGACAGTACTAGCCCGGTTTTTCTGTTTTACCTTAATTTTTTACTTGTGCTACCCTCTTTTCTAATATTTAATGAAAATAAGCACCATAGCTAGCAACTCTGCTGCCGATCAAAAAGACAGCATAGCAATTCTGTTTTATTCTTAGTCACATTCGAAACATTTTCCAAATGTGGAGCGAAATGTTAAGACTCAGTTAAACGATAACCGCAATCAGCCTGCTTTTGGTATGCGGAAGAAAGTTTAAACAGAAATACGACTTTTGAAGTTGGTGTAAAACGGGTTAAGCAGGCTAGTACTGTCATTCCCATTGTGTTTAATTGTTTTGTACGTAATATGAACCAATATTGATAGATCGTATTGGATCTACTTTTGGATTGTAGAACTTATATCAACTGAATATTATAACTAGAATAGAAATGGGATAAAACGGTACAAAGAGTCAGAAACACTCTATTCGCTCTTATGCAAGTATTTCGGTTTTATGTTATATAGGTAAGCTTGAATACGATACAGTATAAAAGGGAACTTGGGGTAAAATGAACGTTGCGTGTGATCCTCCTAAATACGTGGAATCGATTTTACTGACCATTTTACACCAAAAATGTGCTTTGTGGTCAGCTGTATCATGCCTCTAAAAAAATCGTCGCGTTTTTGGTCCATTTCCCCCACTGTGCGTTGTGTAATGTAATATAAATTGTAAGAAATTTAAAAAAGAGTCCCCTCAGAAAGTATTTTATCGATGACGGTGTTGATTTGTATTGGTTAGCGCATAAGAAAATGAGAAATATGAAGAATAAAGTACAAAATTAAAACTTTTATTATTTCCTGACGGTTTCAACAAACGTCTTTCTTTTCATTACTCAATAAAGCATCACCACTAAATAGGGAAGTTCGTTTGTCAAGTTGCAGACGACATGAATCGCAATTTTTAAAATATTTGTCCTTTCTCAAAAGTAAATCTAGAGTTAAAATGGCAAACTGATGATGCAAATGGTCATGTAGATAACTTATGTTAAATTTGAGCCGAAAAAAAACGAAAATTAAATTAAAGAAAAAAAAGTGATTTCTGGTGGAACCACCCTTTTTTAAAAAACTGTCTTGAATCGAATCGGTCCCTCCTTCCGCACAAAACAATTGTTTTGCAATACTGAAAATATATGCAAAGTTTAAATCAAATACGAGTATGTAAACTCTGATGACTTGATATCCGTTTCTGAAAAGGCTGAACTGCAAGAGTGGTTGATTTCCATGGTCAATTTTTAACAAATATATTACAATGTCCTATAAACCTTCGTTCCTAACGAGGCAATCAGTTTGGCAATACAATAGTACAACACTTTTTAAGCTAGCCAGCGTGCACTTTAACCCTTGGTTATGGTGCAATAGTTGGATCGGAAAGTAGGGTTGTCCACATCAGGTACCCAACATTTAGGGCAATTACTTGGACACATCGTTTCTATAAAGAAGTATACTGGATGCCGACATAGCGCACAGAATTGTGAAAGTACCTCCGCTTTTAACGATGTGTACGATGTTTCGAAAAACACTTACACACTTCAGCCGTTGCGGCTTACTTTTCGATCCAATCCATGAGTACTCCAGTACTCACGATAGTCAGCTGGTTTTAGTGCCTAAATACTTCAGGCGCATATCTGATGCACTGCACCGTCAGACGCGCTGTACCCATTCGGTGGCGTCTAGCTTACCTGCAAGTAGAGCGAGAGAAAAGAAAAAAAAAATACATGCAACGGTTAGTTTGCGAAAATTGGCATGGAAAACGAATCGGAGTGTAGTTTATGTGATTAATAATGTGCTGTGAAATGGCGCTTCTCCGATGTAATTAAATTTGCTTCCAACACAGATCAACCAAGTCCCCTGAGTTGCCATGCCGTGGAACTGTCTGAGATGTTCCGTATCCGTCGGCGGATATCGTTCCGTCGTGTGTCTGCCGTGAGCGATTGGAAACTAAATACCAACGGTGGCCCGGCGGGTGTTGGTAAGGGATTTTCCTTGGATAACCGTGCCTGGTATTGGGCGCGCATTTCAATTAAAGACAGCATGCAAGCTGCTGCCTGCCTGAACGATGCGTTATGCCTTATCTCATCGAGGTCCGCGTGCCACATACGGAGCACGCCAGCTAAAGATATGTGTGAAATTAACTGTTAACTAAGTGCTAGCCGGTCTGTAGTCTGCTGTTCCTACATAGGATATAAGCTGATATAGCTAATGGTATTGAAAATGAAACTAGAGCGCGAAAACTTTCGTTCAATACCAGTTGATTCAGGATTTTTAACATGGATGAGTGGAAAATTAAGTTGCACCAGTAGTAATTGAAACTCTGCTACTCGTTTATTTTTATCACTGCTGGAATCTGGGTAGTTGAACCGTTTATATACAAATTCATGATAAATCCAAATTCGATTTGGCAGGAATCTTCACACCAGTATACGTTTCCATGTTATTATACTGTTCACTGGAGATTAGCTGGAAAGTCTGTTGAAATTAACTGTAAGTAAACGAAAAAGACTCAGAGTCTACACTGCGAATGTCCTACTCTGAAAGTTTAACGATATGTGACCTAGTCAGCTTGGAGTAAACTCTGACTAGCAACGCTGTCATGTTTAGTATATTATGACACTCAATTGTGAAAGTACAGTACAATTGGATTAATTCGACAGTTCAATTGTTTAAAGCCGAATGTCCTTTACTGAACTTTGGTTGGAAACACAGCTGCACGGAAAATTTCTCAGGTTTGATTGTGACAAGGTCGATGGGGGGTATCAATACTGCAACAAATAAGCAAAAATGTCGACTAATTTTAGTTCAGTTGCCTAAAAACAATTCTGATCTTTATTTTGACAACAAAAACCAATTTGCTCAAAGTAATTTTGAAACAATTTTTGTTAGCATCCTAGTGCTAACGCGATAAATATGTTGTAAAATAAATGAACAATTTTCGATGCCTAATCTTAGACAAAACTCAACGTATAAACGCTATTGAAGAATGAAGCAGAAATATATGACCCAGATATATTGTATATGCGTGTACACATAATTACAAAGTATACTCTAAATTGAACCAGTGAGTGCAATGAGGTAATACGTATAACGAGGCCTTTTCAAACACATGAGAAGTCATTTAAACCAATTCAAATAATAAAAAATCAACATTTATCGTATAATGCTTTAATTATGATATGCTCTATTTGCAATAGTTATTAAAATTGTAATTAGCTGTTAGAACTTAGCTCTCCTAGAGTTATTAAGATGACAGAAGAATATTGAATAGCTGCTGCAATTATAATGGGTATCAAAGTGCAATATAACTTATCGTGTCTTGTGAAATATTGTGTAAAACAGTGATTCGGTGGTTTCTTGCTCAATTTTAACAGACAATAGACGGTAAACTGACGGTGACTGAGCACGAATCAGAGAAATTTCCAGAATTTTTCAAAAAAAAAAAAATATGTGGGAAAGTTTTCAATAAATCATTGCTATATTCAATCTTGGATCGAGACTATTGATCGGAAATATTTTACCAAAAAGGGAGACAGTTGAATTGCGAATATTCTCTTTTCTTGTAATATTAAGGAAGCCAAAAAAGAACAGATAGAGAGACTATTTCAATCTTAATACAAACATGATTAGGGTTCTCATCTAGAAGTGTTGGTAACAACCGACATTCTTTTGGTGTCATTCCTGTTATGGTTTTTCGAGGGCCAGACACAGATTTTGAGTCTGGTGGTATGCAATATTCGAGTACGAGTACGAGTACGAGGAATACACCCGAATACTCGACGAACGAATCGGACAACGACAAAAGATAGCCTGAAGCCGGTATGAAAGCAGTTTCACGAAGCAGTAAATAAAAAAAGCCACAGAGGAGTTAGGTACCACACGGAAAAAACCAACAGAACAGTTGGTTTGGTATTGACTGTCAGAGAGTCACAAACGATAATAGCCAGGCTCGAAGTCGAACGCTTACGACGGCGACCCGTCAAAACAGGGAACGATGTAGGGGGTTGAGAGCAGCTGAGAAAGCACCGTCGTCAGAAACGGGACCACAACTTGCAGAGTGCTTGCAGAGACAGAAGCTCTTTTGCTAGAAACGATGCTCGGATGTTCTATAAGACGGTCAAGAGTTATGACCGAGACGGAAATCCGTTGACCGATCACACATTAGTGGCTATCAAGTGGAAGGAGCACTTCGAGCGGCTATTAAACGAACAATCAATAGAAGACGAACAGAATGAGGATTGAAGATGATGGACAAGCTGTGGACTCACCCACGCTAGACGAAATACGAAAAGCGGTTAGACAGCTAAAAAACGTAAAGGCCCCTGGGAAGGACGGAATCCCGACCGAACTTCTTAAACTTGAAAGCGAGCGGCTATGCACTCCACCAAGTGATTGAAATGATCTGAGAAGGAAAGGAAATGCCTTCGGACTGGCTGGATGGTATCATATGCCTTATCTTACAAGGTGCATTCTAGAGTTCTGTTCAGCAGACGGCGTTCGTTGACAGAATCCTTTGTCGGCGAATACCAATGCGGGTTTCGAGAAGGCCGACAAATTCTCGAAAAGTTTCGGGTGTATAACGTACCGACTCATCATCTGTTTGTAGATTTCAAAGCAGCGTACGACTCAGTGAAACGAAATGAATTGTGGCAGATCATGTTTGAACATGGCTTTCCGACTGATTCGCGCGACGCTCGATGCATCGAAATCAAGCGTCAAAGTAGTTGATACGATATCCGATGCTTTCATGACATTAGATCAATTGAAGCAGGATGACGCGCTCTCTAATTTGTTGTTCAATATAGCGCTCGATGGTACGATACGAAGATCCGGCTTGCAGAGAAACGGAACCATCATCAATAAGTCAATAATGCTCCTTGGTTTCTGGACGACATTGATATAATTGGATCGTAGTGCTGTGGAAGAAGCTTTTGTGTTAAGAAAGAAGCTGCGAGAATAGAGTTGACGATAAACTTTACCAAGACAAGATACATGGAGGCTGGTAGAGAACGTGGCAGTCCAAATGGTGTAGGACCTAAGGTGGAGCGTGAGGAGCGATACGAGGTTGTTGACGAGTTCGTATATCTGAGAACAATTGTAATAATGATGTTGGCCGCGAGGTAAAAAGGCTAGAGCTTACTTCGGACTCCGTAATAAGCTGAAATTCCGTAGCAGACACGCACATAACTCGCTCTATACAAGTCGTTGATACTACCTGTTGGAGGAAACGGATATTCGAGTACTCGGCGTCTTTAGGAGAAAAATCCTGTGCTTCATACTCGGTGGTAAAGATGAGAATGGAGAATGGCACAGATACATGGATCACGAACTGAACCAAGTATACCAACATGCGGACATTGGAAGACTTATAAAACACGGCAGACTACAGTGAGCTGGACATATAGCAAGAATGCCGGAAGCGAGAATGGCCTCCGTAATGCTTAGCAGAGAACCTGAGAGAGGTCGTAGACTGCGGGGTAGATCTTGCGCTCGCTGTGTGTGCGCAATCGAAGAAGATGTGCGCGAAGCGGAAGTACTGGGTGATTGAAGAACGGCGTATCAAACCCAACTCATAGCTTCCCTTCTTGAAAACTATCAATGCCCAAATTTAGTGCTCTCCCTATCTCTCTCTCTCGTCTACAGCTCTATCGCACTCTTCTTTACGCTGCTGAAAGTATGACCTGTATAAACGATGCTTCGGAGCCTGCACCTGCCTTGAACTGACTGAGTTGCTGAAAAGTACCCAAAAACGCCACATCAACGTCAGAGCACACCAACAAAGCATCCCAGCCAAGGATAATCTCTCTCGTTACAATCTGAAGAACGTGAAGATCCAGAAAACTCTAAAAAATTTGTGCCACAAACGAATGATGTATTTTAATTCAAAATCAATATTTTGTAAATCCCACCCTCCTCACATTCCTTTACTAACTCTAGGGGAGTATGCCGCCTCCTTAATACGGCGTCCCTTCTTCTCCTATAACAACAAGACAATCGGCCACGTTAAGCTAAAGCAAATGAGCCAAATAAAAATTTTATTATGAAAAAAAACGGCGGCTCAAGATCAAATATCCTGGATATCTACAATTCGTTCAATCATGTTCCGAAGACGGGATGTGCATTATTAAAGTAAAGTAAGTAAGTAGGTGCCGCATTGGTACCGGATCGTGCTGAGTTATGCTGTTTACGTTTATGTTGAGCCACTAACGCCACCTAATGGTTCAACAAAAAAAAACTGCTCACGCACTGATAAGTCGTAGACAAAATGTCAAATTAAGATGATTAGGGTTGCTATATTTAGAATTTTATTGGATGAATCATTGCTCGAAATTCGAAAATAATACTTCGAACAGCATAATAAGATAACTAAGATAACTAAGCTTTGTGGTGACAATTACTGGACATTCTTTGGGTTACACAGCTGAAGATTATCTAATGAGTCGAAGACGGAACGTAAAACAAAGTAAAATCATATGCACTAAGCACAAACCGATGATACCAAAACCCTGTATTTATTATAATCTGTTGACGTCCAGAAAGTCATCCTTTGTTCGACACGTCAGTAAAGGCGTTGAACTTCGGAGGAAAACAAATGATTTGCAAATAGCATTATCTTCACGTATGCTTAGCGGTTTATGTTGAACCGCGAGGTGACATTACCGAAACGTAAAAAAGTGGGAATATCTTTACGAAACGTAAAAAGTTTACGAAACGTAAAAAAAGTGGGAATATCTGGATTCTTTGTTGATCACTTTTTCTAACAAAAAAAGATTGATTTTTGTTACCAAGGAAATGTTTTAATATCATTTTTTTTAACTCACATACGAGGCATATTCTAAAAGTAAGGTAAGTTACAAGTAGTAACGCGTTTAAAGTTGTGTATTACTCGTGCAATAATTTCAGGTGTTGTTTTGGTTCAGTAGTCATTTGCCTTTCTGTGTGCACAGTAAACAATGTCCGCGATAGTCGTCGCTTCCGATAGCTGTGAAGCTTGCACTGTAGTAAGATTTTGTTGTGTGTAAAGGATCTTAAGCTGATGTTATTCATCAAAAGTTATGTCTGCACTATGGACCAACTGTAACGAGTGAGGGCAAGGTTAGACAATGGTGTCGTGATTTTAAAAACGGGACGACTGTAGAGTGGGTTGCAGACCCAGCAGTAAATTCAAGATTTTCGTTGGCAGCCATCGTACGGTTCCGACCTTTTACTCAATGACTACTTCCTTTTCTTACATAGAAAAATGATTCGGTGTACGACACTGGCTCAAATCGCAGGCTATGCAGAGGAATTGTGGCTCAGAAGTGAACGGGGACAGTGATGTAGATTTGATT
Source organism: Malaya genurostris (assembly GCF_030247185.1). NCBI lineage: Eukaryota > Metazoa > Arthropoda > Insecta > Diptera > Culicidae > Malaya > Malaya genurostris. Next base: position 116,520,665 of record NC_080572.1, read on the forward strand.
TTTTTTATTCAGGCGGTACATGCGTTGTTATCGTGTTCCTTTGAGGTTTTTTAACCTTCTATTTTTTTCTTTTCGGCGTATCTTGAATGAGTGAAAACATAAAACAAAGAGATGTTCGACTAATCTGAAATTTGTTTGCAGCAATTGTAGTTTATCGGCTTTTGGATCGGTCATATTTTTTCAAAATACCTGTATCATACCACGCTAGAGTACTAAACTCAGCATCTCAAACATTCAATAACAATTTCCTACAAAAGAATCGAAATTGTGTCTAATTTTGTTTCAAAACTTTACTATTGAGTATTACCAAAAATTGTCAATCTCTCTATCGGTGTGATCTAGATGGTGAACTTTTTATTGTTTATGTATACTTGAATTTCACATCTCCGGAATTCAAAGTAGAAGATAGTTCAAAAGTTCATTTGAAGAGACAAACCGTTGAAATCCTGCACAAACTTCACTCACAATCATTTCATTTTCGTTGCGCTTTGAACTCAAACTGTCCTTCCTTTCAAAGTCATTGATCCTGAGAAATTGCTCCATTTAAGTTTATTTTTAAAACAAACGATCGACACGATTCGTTCCTTGCAGTTGCCTTCAACTTCTTTCGTGGCTCATGTTTTGTTCGGAGTATCAAATACAACGAATAAAACCCTGTAGTGCTGGTCGTGATTCAGAATTTACATGCACCTCTTTTTGGAAAATCGTCGTCGTCATCACCACTGTAGACGACGATTTCATCGGCTCCTTAGAACCAAGACGGAGAGTCACAATGGGAAGCGTTGAATTCTCAAGAATGAAAGCATCAACCGAGAACGAAACTGGCAAAAAAAAGTTCGAACCATAAAAAGCACCTTTGCTTTTTGCCATTGCCGAGAAAAACCTGTTTTCCGATTCTTCGGAGTTCTCCTTTTCCCGGTAAAATAATCTCCCATGTTCCGTTCTTTGAATGGAGAAAAGGGGCAAAATGAGATATTTAAATACATGAAATTGACGCAAAAGGTGGCCGAGAGTTAAACTACTTGGAAAAGGTGTTCCTCCTTTGATGGGGATCTGGTTTAATTTTAGAAATGATTCATGCTGTAGTTTTATTTGTGCAAATAATGATTCTTAATAATTATATCAGATTATGCAGATTATTATAATAAAGGGGGTCTGTCGCGAGGAGAATACATAAATTACAACATTCCTGTGATCTTCCTAAGACACCTGAGAAAAAAAATGAACAGTTGTCTTCGCTTGGTGAAGTAGATTTCTTCAGCATCGTATTCTATGTTATGTATCATTTGATCCATAAATGGCATCATTTTATATCTTAAATAAGGGAAAATTGCTCCCATGCATGTGATTTAAAAATAGTAAACCTGTTTGTGTGGAAGCCTCAGCTACAAAATCACGTCTAGCTCATTCCGTCCAACACGTTTAGTTGCCAAGCTCAGTGCGGTTGATCAGAGGCCCCATTAGGTTCATACAATAGACTCGTTGAAAAAGAACGCTCTGGCAAAGACTATTGATATGAGCAGCCTACGTTCGAATCCTTCGCACAGGTACTGAAACAGAAGTAGCTGACATCTGTATTGAATAATCAGGTAATGGGCCGGTCTCCCACGAGTGATATTAATAAAGCGTCCTTCTCCCAACTGAAACGGATCGCGATAAAGTTTTCTCTGGAGAATACCAAGCGTTCTTGTGGCCACCAAATGCACAACGCACAGTTAAACAAGCGTGTTCCAATGTCATTGGACACTTGCACCTCTGCAGAAATCAACAGACAAGGCCAAAATCGATTAATTAGAATCTGCTTCGGACGCAGGTAGGTAGCAATCGATCCGATATTCGTTCGAGCGTTTGTTTGTTGGCTGTATAGGAAAGTCGTATGCGATCATCATCGAAACGTGTCTTTTGATACAGAATTATATTGCGGCCAGCGAAATCGGACATCTTTAGATAAATCACGACACAACATACAAAGATGCAAACCGGTCTATCATATTGTACATTTGAGAAATACGTTCTATGTGCTATTAAATGGCATTCGACACAATTCGAAAAAAACTTGTCAAATTTATGGCTCACAAGGCCGCAGTAACGTCGCAGTTTATCTAAACGGAACGACCGAAATTAGCTCTGCGCCTAATTCGTATTACTGTTTTTGAATTAGTTGATTTTAACAACAAAATTTCCAAAACAAATATTAAATTAGTTGAACTTCATAATCTATTCTGTTGAAAAAAAAACTCTTGTTTTTAGAGAATGTATTTAGTTGGCGAATATCCTTCAATCCAACACGGAATTCTCATTGGCAACAAATTTTGTGATTAAAATCCGAAAATTTGACTCTATCTACCTTACACCATCACTGCTGAAAGACGGCACAAAGAAAACAAAAATGAAATTGGTTTTACTAACAAGTTAAACTCATGAGAAGGGTCAAAGCGAAACAATCCATTAAAAAGCTAAAATGAATAGTCACGTTGCAACTGCTTGTAAATTGTTTTGATGTTTTTCGCATGTGTTACGATATATCCATATTTGAATTTCTAAACCGATATGTAAAAATGCCGTAAACTCTTAGTGGAAAGTGTATTTATACAGAATTTGTGCGCATTTGATGTGATTGTGCGTAACAATGTTTTGTCGTGAATACGACTTACTTTACTATGGGGTGCCTTTTCAAAATTTACCCTCTGAGAGAGTGATAAGTTTTTGATCGTGAATATCTCTTGTTGTATCTAACGAATCAACATAATTTTTGCTACATGCCATCGGAAATATGATCACAATTTTAATGTGGAACACATTTTTGTTTTCTATATAGCGGTGCAAACTAGAAACTCAAGAAAAATACACGTAGAAATGTGGTCAGGTTTTGAACAATTACAGCTCAGTCAATTTTGTATCAATGATTAATATTATGTCACCATTTGATTGGAAATATTTCTACGTATTGATTTGAATGTTCATAGCCATGTATTTTTAATTTTATATCATTGAAATGATGATTAATAGCCAGCAGTGTCCTATTTTGGCTGCAAAAAATCTCCGGCATACCGGATTTCCCTGCCATAGTCGACGGTTTTGAAGGAGTAAACGATATATCAAAGGGAAAGCAACGCTCTGATTGGTCAATCGAAGCAAAAGCAAAGCTGTTGGCAGCACGCGAATCTACAAATAGAAACGAAATTATAGCTAACGTCTCAGCAGCGATGTCAGATCTACGGAAATCTCCGTAGATCTACGGATTCGAACATTTTCTACGGATCTACGGATCCGTAGACAAAATCTACGGGAATTGGATTTTTTCTACGGAAATCTACGGAAATTAATATTTATCAACGGAGAACTAAGGAAACGAAAACTGGCGAGCAAAAAAAAAAACTTTTCACCGTGAGCGTTTCCGAGAAAAATTCCAATCTACGGAAATGACACTACTACTATCTGGCATCGCTGCGTCTCAGTCATATGCGTAGCTTGCTAGAGGTAGGTTGTTGCTACACAGCAAGATAAAAAGTGCCATAAACGATTTGAAGCTTTTATTGGTATGTTCTGTTCTTGTGTCATGCAAGATTGGATGAAATCCCATGTTATGTCGTTTCGCCTGAGAAATTGATAACTACTCCAGGGTAAATTTTGAGTGCATAAGACCAATTTCTAATTTATATAAGATGAACTCGATTGATAATGAGAAATATTTTATCGCTTAAACCGAAATCGCAGAAGGATAGTAATGGTAGAGAAACGCTATAAAAATAACTGCTTGCATACAAAACTTGAACACAAGCTTGGTGAAGAGAAGCTTAAATATCGATATCCGTATCGCAAGCATGTACAAACATTTAATTGTATACATTTGGGCTATTGATGTAATTTCGTCGGCTACGAAACAAATACAAATCGCGATAAATAGAGTCTATATTCTGGGTTCGCGTGTTCGGTGTTGATTCCTAATAAGGATCAATCTAATACCGTTTTCGTTTATTGATCAGAGCAGCCCGAAAGCTGACCCAGAGTCGCCAAAGCAACGTTTGATATGTTTGATTTAGCAACCTGAGGTCGCTCTAGATCGGACTTCAATCGCGTAGTTTCGCTCTGAAAATTTTCTCGGGTCGTACCACGCATCCAGCCGAGCTTGTTTATTTTTTCTTTTTTTCATGAGTTGTTGTTTAGGGCGCTAACCACGTGTTCGTTTTACTCGGAGTCAGAGTAGCCCGTGTCTAGGTTCAAAAACGAAAACGGTATAAGCAGACTCTGTGCATTTCTGGATTCAAAAGTGTGACGATTAATTGAAAATGTCAATCATTGGAAATTTTGGTTGCCTTGTTCCACATCAACGGCTCGAACAACCCCATGGGGCTGATCCTTGTAGTTTTATGATAAAATTTTCAGTTGTGTGACATAATCTCAAATAGTTCAAAATTAAACTTTTCTGAAATGTTTGGTATAAACGAGTATCAAAGAGGATAATTCATATGGCGCGTTTGCCTTTCTAGTATTTTGAAAGCTCATAGCTCAGTGATCTGTGGAAGGATTTATATAATCTAACTACCAATAGAATCTAAATTTTTCAACTTAAACGTGTATAGCAAAAGCATTGAAGTATTTCAATAGTACACTATTGAAAAACCTATCACATTTGACCCATGTCAACACCAGCCAATCAGAACGCGTTCTGAGGAAGAGAAGAAAATAGCTGCTGCTGTACAACAAATCGTTCAAGAAAAATGTTCCGAAAAGTGGTGAGTATCGTAGTGAGTTCCTCAATTTGGTCCTTCTGAATGCTAGAAACGAATCCCTACAGCATATTGATAGTTTCTTTCAATAAATTATGCAAATCCGAAATGAAATAATCGACATTAAAATTCTGTATGCGGCTATTTTTATAGCCGTTAGGACCGCCCATTAGTGAAAAAGCTACAAACGAAATCCCATAAAAGGAAATCTTTTAACAAAAATTGAATCAGTTTGGATTCTATCGCCACTGCGAGCAGATGTGTTTTGTGTCGTCTGCACAACTAGTTTCGCTTTCGACAAGAGCGATTACGTCACAGCTGCCAGTCATTAGCATTGGGAAAAAAACAACGGTGGAGAGCATTGCACAATATCAGCCGTTCTAATGGCTCTAAAATTTTTCTAAAGAACTATTAGGATTTGTTTTTCGCAAATCGCAGGTAATTATCCTCAGTTTAGTGCAAATCAAGAACAATTTGATTAGATTTGTGCACTTTTCGCTGTGTGAAATTCACAGTAATCGAGATCAAGTGAAGCCTTTTGCGAAAAATGTTCCAGAGTTTAATATCGTAGAGAATTACGCAATTTGACCCTTCTGAATGCTGGAAATGAATCCCTACAGCATATTGATAGTTTTTTTTTTTTTCAATAAATTATGCAAATCCGAAATGAAATAATCGACATAAAAATTCTGTATGCGGCTATTTTTATAGCCGTTAGGACCGCCCATTAGTGAAAAAGCTACAAACGAAATCACATAAAAGGACCGCCCATTAGTGAAAAAGCTACAAACGAAATCACATAAAAGAAAATCTCTTAACAAAAATTGAATCAGTTTGGATTCTATCGCCACTGCGAGCAGATGTGTTTTGTGTCGCCTACACAGCTAGTTTCGCTTCCGACAAGAGCGATTACGCTGCCAGCTGCCAGTCATTTCGATGGATGGAAAAGCAACGTTGGAGAGCATTATAAAAAATCACCCGTTCTAATGGCTCTAAAAGTTTTCTGAAGAACTATTAGTATTTGTTGTTCGCAAATCGAAAGGAAATATCCTCAGTTTAGTGCAAATCTAGAACAGTTTGGTTAGATTTTTGCACTTTTCGCTGTGTAAAATTCACAGTAATCGAGATCAAGTGAAACCTTCTGTGTTTTTGCGAAAAATGTGGAAAAGGGGAATACTTGCATAATTCATACAATTGATCAACTAATTGATATTCGGAAGTGTTAAGTAACATGTCATTTGTTTTCGTATTCACGACATCCAGTTATGTCTCTGACATTACCCACCCGCCTTTTTACGTGGAACAGTGAAGTAATTTTCGAATGTTGCACTTTACTTGTACATGTCAAATGAAGTTCGTTGTATATTCCAACCCATATTGTAACTGGTTGTAGTTTTTTCGGCTGAAGGCTATATCGAAACAAAAAGAAAGGTAGGTTTATATTTGTTAAAAAAAAGTTTTGGGCCAAGAAAACAAGATGCTTCACAGTTTGTGTAGAATACTCGTAGTAGGCGGTTTCTCTTCTCTGTGACTTCTTATTATTTCATGGTATGTTTCGCTCGTACTACTTGTATTCGGTTTTTGCTTTTCGAACGCTCAAAGTTTTCAGTGAGAGTTTCGATTTCGCGGAGTCGAATGAAGAAAACAGTGATTGTGAAGAAAAATTTTATGAAAAAGAAGTTTCTGTTTCGTTTATGCCTTTTTCCGTAAATACAACACGGATAGTCGCTAACGTATTTATACCAGCCAATATAGAAAAGACTGCAAAATTTTTTTCGGTAGTAGTGTTCCATCTAATGGTTAGTAGTCATTACAGTGTTAACGTTTTAATGTGGAACACATTTTTGTTTTCTATATAGCGGTGCAAACTAGAAACTCAAGAAAAATACACGTAGAAATGTGGTCAGGTTTTGAACAATTACAGCTCAGTCAATTTTGTATCAATTATTAATATTATGTCACCATTTGACTGGATATATTTCTACGTATTGATTTGAATGTTCATAGCCATGTATTTTTAATTTTATATCATTGAAATGTTGATTAATAGCTAGCAGTGTCCTATTTTGGCAGCAAAAAATCTCCGGCATACCGGATTTCCCTGCCATAGACGACGGTTTTGTAGGAGTAAGCGATATATCAAAGGGAAAGCAGCGCTCTGATTGGTCAATCGAAGCAAAAGCAAAGCTGTTGGAAGCACGCGAATCGACAAATAGAAGCGAAATTATAGCTAACGTTTCAGTCTTATGCGTAGCTTGCTAGAGGTAGGTTGTTGCTAGACAGCAAGACAAAAAGTGCCATAAACGATTTGAAGCTTTTATTGGTATGCTCTGATCTTGTGTCATGCAAGATTGGATGAAATCCCATGTTATGTCGTTTCGCCTAAGAAATTGACAACTACCCCAGGGTAAATTTTGAGTGCATAGGACTAATTTCTAATTTATGTAAGATGAACTCGATTGATATTGAGAAATATTTTATTGCTTCAACCGAAATCGCAAAATGGTAGTAATGGTAGAGAAACGCTATAAAAATAACTGCTTGCATACAAAACTTGAACACAAGCTTGGTGAAGAGAAGCTTGAATATCGATATCCGTATCGCAAGTATGTACAAACATTTAATTGTATACATTTGGGCTATTGATGTAATTTCGTCGGCTACGAAACAAATACAAATCACGATAAATAGAGTCTATATTCTGAGTTCGCGTGTTCGGTGTTGATTCCTAATAAGGATCAATCCAAGCAGACTCTTGTGCATTTGCGGATTCAAAAGTGTGACGATTAATTGAAAATGTCAATCATTGGAAATTTTGGTTGCCTTGTTCCACATCAACGGCTCGAACAACCCCATGGGGCTGATCCTTGTAGTTTTTTCAGTGACAGTGCGCCATAGAACTGCAAATTGCCTAAGACAACCATTCATGTTGGTTTAAAACAACATTTTATTTTTCTTATTCAACTGTAAAATTAGTACAATGGAAATGAAGTATGCCTTAGCTAAGAAATGACAGCACGTTTAATTGAAGAACTTAACTAAAAATAGCCATTTCAACTAATATTTTATCATTATTAAGGGAATGAGAATTAAGAAATCTCAATTAGCAAAAATAATATTTTTTTGTTGTCTCAAAAAATAACTGAGCTGAGCTGAAGTAGATCACCCGTAGTTGCACTTCGTGATTGACCGAATGAGTGGAAACGTACAATGAACCAAGATAATGAAGCTTGGGATAATTTTCACTGTACATACCGACTCACTCCTAACTTTTCATTAAATGAGCAATACCGACACCGGCTACGACACAAAAGGCTGTGCTACTGCGGAAAAGGAAAGAATGTTAGTCCGATACTCGTTGTTTCTAGAGACCGCGGGTACCACTGTATCTTCACTAGCATCACGGGATAGGAGATGTGTTAGTAGGGACGGAAATAGATCCGGATGATTTGGTAAACAATATGATCTCAACAAAAGCTGATTTTCGATACTCAGGAGAAATATAATAAGGCATGAGCAAAAAAATTAATAAATTATCTCTAAGGAACAATCACAGCAGTATCCTTTTTTCTCTTATTCGCATTGCTGTTCAATTTTCAGCTTGAATAGTACGATTGACTTGTGAATTTTTACACATTCCATAGAAATCTGATAATACCGACAACGATATGCAGACGGCACTCCGATTCAACGATATTGTTGAATTTTTGAACGGTAAATTATCAGTTTCCGTCGCTTGAGCATTTTTAGTTTTGCGAATCAACAGTATTCAATAAATAGTACTCTCACTACTAAACACATACTTGCCACACCTGCACTATCACTCAACATAACTGTTTGGAAAAAATTTAACTATACGTATCAAACAACACATTGAATCGTACTCTCAGTGATGCCAACTTGTAATCTCTTTTTAGTTGTCTCAAAAAATAACTAACTAAAATCATGTGAGCGTGTGATATCACAGCACACACAAAGTGATCCCAATGGATTTAGTTGATCATAACAACTTATCTACTGATTCAAGAGATCTGTTCCATGTGTTCAAGCACACCGATTCCAACATCTTTTCTCTAAAGCGAGTCAAAAGTTATACATTCTTAGAAATCAGTCAGTGTGAGCCTACTAAAAATTTAAAAACTTGTGTTATGGGGATGCCATGCAAAAACACTTTGAGTGATCTTCTCTCCAATAAATTATGCATAAGGAATCAGATCTCACTTCCAACAGATTAAACGCTAAATTAGATGTTGCATTAACACGATATCATTCGCTGTTGTGTGACCAAGTGAAAGAACAACACAGCAGTGCTGCTATCGCAAAAACATCCCAACTTTCTTGACTGTTCGGTGTTTTCAAACGGTGATGACAATGGGTGTGTCACTTCCCGGGATGCCGATTTCACGCTAAATAGCGCACAGGGTTTCAACCAAACTTTTTTTAGTTAGAGCCAAACACTCCCAGAATCCGCGGACGACCAGAGTGAACAATTCGAAGTTTATGGGTTAATAAAATTTATGAATTATTCTTCGAGCTGTCAAATCCCGTTAGAAGCCCGTCTCGTGTCTACATTTAGGTCGATACACGGTTCACCCAGACTGCATCTGTAAAAAAGCCCTCCCTCGTCCTCCTTCCGATGACAGACCCGTTCGTGTACAAGCTGCTGTCTACAGATTACCAACAAAACGATGTCGACAGACAATTCTCCTCAATATATATCACCCAATGGCTTTTGGATGTCAAATCATTTCTCGGATGTCAGGAATCGATTGCTGATTTTCTCCATTTCACAAGAAATACTAGTCCATGCAATTAACGGCAATTTTATATTTATTATCCATTTGGAAGATGTGTGGAAATTTCTTAAGTGATCTGCTTTCATAGCCAAAATGTAAACTGAAGTGAAGTAAGTGGTTTTCTTTTGTTTCTCTTTCACTCACAGAGCGATAACTTTCGATTCTATGGGTACATCTTTCTTGAACAATACCGGGCAGGAACCGGGCAGTTGTCTGCTCAGCTTGTGATGACGCTTGAAAATTAATTCAATTATCAGTGCGGATATCTTGGTTCAGATCTATACGTCTCGCTACTGCGAACAAGTATTGAATGAAGATCGAAGACATTACGCAGATAAAATATGAAGATTTCTCGTCAAAGTCAATGGGGCAATTAAGTCATTTTAGATGCGGCACTTAAGGTTGTATTATTATGAACTACTAATATTAGTCGAACTTGTTATCGGAATAAAGAACTAGGGTTTCCGAAATAAGAACAGATTATATATATTTATGGGGAGTTTCAGTACAAAAAGCATATCACTTTTTGACTGTAAAATAGACCACGTTGACCTAAAGTAAATGAGCCCAAATTTTTTCGTTTGGAAATAATAATAACCTTTTGTTATACTAGAAACTTTTAATAATAATGCAATTTAATAATATAAATGTGATGATACAGTGTGTAATCTCACGAAAACAATTGGTGCCCTCCACTTTCAAAATCAATTTGCTACTATATTAGAAAGTGCTTCTTCATTGAAATCGATATATGTTTAAAGAGTCAAGATACTTTGGGCTATGAACGATATGAAACAATATCGACTGTTCTTTACTACGCCTACCTACCTTTTTCTCCTGTGAGCACGGATTAGTATTACATCATGTTCAACAATGATTTGGCTATGTTTGCGTTGGTAGCGCCACCTAAGCACAACATAGGGCATCGTACTTCGCCAGCCTCAGGAGATAGGAGGATATTTATGTAGAATCAATAGTATTCCAAACTAGTTTTGCCGAAGCTGTTAAAAAATAAGCACAGGTGTTGTGAGGCGATCAAGGGTCAGGCTGTGTACTGACGAAAAATGAAGCTACAGAGGGGTCTCGTACAACGCGGTTCACCGGGGGCGTGAAAAGCGAATCCGCGATAAACCGGACCCAGAGCATATGGGATTTCGGGTGATTGGGGCTGTGAACGGTTATCTCGCTTCGGTCGTCAGATAAAGCTATACAATCTTGGGCAAACTTGTTGTAAATACTTTGACCAACAATTTAGTGTAGTTTGACAGACAATTAGTTGAGAACTGCTCCGCCAGTGGCGCTTTGAAAAGTACATGGAATAATACATATGAATTATAATAGAAAAAACAGTTTGCACATGATATATTCCGAATATTTTATTATCTGGAATCTTCAAAGCTTTCAAGAGACTCAAAGTTTATTAACAAGTTGAAAGTATTTCTCGGATTCGCTCCATCAGATGGAATTAGTGTGCTTGATATGATGCAAATTTCAATATCAAAACTATGCTCTAATGCGAAAACTAAAAGATTTAGAGCGACTTTGTCTTTTACAAAAATGTTCGGAATGTAGCGGTCTATATTATGAAAATCACCCACCCTATGGCGCTAGTGGGATCACAATTTTGCCAAAGAAAATTGATTCTATTATATCCTTACAATTTGATTAGATAGAATATTCGTGTTTTCGGAAAGAATGTTCCGGAATTCAAAACAGATCAAATAGTTTTAAAATGTTTCTCATTGGTAACCCTAGTGTGCCATTCAGGGTTGAAAATTACTGCAGCTCAAGATCATGTTGACTTATTGAAATAAACCATATAAACCAATCAAATGAATGAGTTTTTATATATCTACAAAGTGGTTTTCTGTAACTGAAAATCAGAATTGTTTTCGAGACTGATGTTATCAATCAGTTTTTCAATAAGTTGGTGAAGGATAGACAAACTGAAAACTATTTTACTGGAAGACGATAGTAAGCTACTGGAGTATTAGGATGAATATCGACATATGAAATCTGAGGTTTTGACTATTTACATAGTTAGATATAATGTTAAGTACAAAAATCGTGACATGTATTGCTTATTTAATTTAATTAAATTTAAAGTTTTATTTTTTATTGAACTGTGAAGCCCAATGAAGCGAAAATTTCATAGTCTCGCTCATCATCAGGCAACAAATCTCTTCATCTTTTATGTCAACGAATTACGATAGCTATAACTGATTAGAATAGCTCCTATAACTGAGGCTACCACTTAAGAACTAGAAAAGATGATTAAAATAATTGGGAACAATTAATAAATAGAAGATACATTAAAAGAAGCCGTAATCAGAAAATGCTGATTGAATTTTAAGGAATGGATGTCGTTGAATATAACGAGAGTGAATGTCAGGTCAGTCAGGTTAATCAGCTCGAGATTGTAACAAAATCGGCTACGCAAACGGCTTAAGAGACATTTAAGCGAATGGATGAAAAGTGTTAATCGATAAATTTATAACGATGGCTAGAAAAATTGTAGGGATCCCTCCAAAGGAGACATTCATTCCTGTAGTGGAATTTTACCTTCTATTTCAACAGACTTCGCAGCCGATTCAGAGTGTACAGAACCATTGGCTGGTGTTACGATCATACTGACACCAGGAATCCTTGCAGGTCGGGGCTTGAACATACGACAACTGGTTTATAAGACGTCCAAAGGAGACTACAAATAGTGAACCGGAGAAGTTTATTCTGAATGGTTTCGACGCGTTGGATGTCGGGTTAACAATATGGAGCCCAAACGACAGCACAATTTCAGGAATTGCTCGAATCAGTTCACAACATAAGCAAAGTCTTGGCATTACATTCTGATAGATACTGTAAACATTACGGTATACAAGCTCCACCTGGTAGAGTGATTATTTTTAAATACATTTATGTTTTGCGCATAATTTATGTTTTGCACAGAAACTTGTTAAGGACCACCACATTTCCAAATAATCAAAATCGTTACGCGTAATCCAACTTTATGATATTAAATGCAATATAATTTTGTTCATGCTTTTTTCCAACGCGGCTCTGGTGAGAAAGTTCTCAACTAATTGTCTACCAAACTAAACTAACTCTAAGTATCTACTGCAAGTTTGCCGAAGATTGTGTGGCTTTATCTGTCGACCGAAGCGAGATAACCTTTCACAGCCCCAATCACTCGAAATCCCATATGCCCTGGGTTTTCCGGCAATAACGAATCCGGTAACAACGAATACCGGCAAAACCGAAACCGCGTTGCACGAGACCCCACTGTATATGAGTTTATTTACTGTTTCTACTGCGGTCGTGCATTAAGTCACTGGCCGCTGCAGAAGCTGTAGGCGATGAACAAAGCCACGCGAGAAACATAAAACGTGATAAACGTATATTCTTCATTTCTCGAACACGGGTACCGGCAAAGGTCTCGTCGTTACCGTGGCCAATGTGGCCGGCCGGACAATGCTTCTCGATTATTTCTTTCTAAAGATAAACTAAATTTTCAACCATCCTTTCTTGGTGTCCTCGTTGTAGTTGCCATAATGTATCCATGGACGGGCGTGGGTTGCGTTGTACGGTAGAATGGAGTGTCTTTGACATTATCGTGTATTTCGAAAGTGCCAAATAGGTTGGAATGTATTGATGTTTTTTAAAGCATTTATCAGCGAATGTTTGGGATTTGGCGGTTTTTCATTTATCAGTATCTAAAGAGAAAACAGATGGAAAAAACTAGTGAATACAGCACCAAAAACCTGTTTTAATCCGCCTAGTGGTGTAATGACGCCTTTCTCATATGATTCATGTTCGTCTATATATTACAACAAAAACTCATAAAAACACTACAATTTAAAAAAGTTTAGAAAAGAGTTTCGAAGATTTATGTAGCATCTACTACTTCGATATACTCCATTTAAATTGAAGTTAGTGAACATCTGTTCAATCATATGTGAGAAAGTGAAGTGAGCTCTATTTTATCACATTTGATTACTGTTTTCGTTACCCTTGGAACCGAAAAACTGGATATCGGCATAGTTGCAATCGGTTCATTCAACCATAAACTAATATGATCTACAATTTTTTTAACGATTTTCTATGACTATAACATGCAAAGTTAAGAAATTACTAGCCATTTTAAAGAATTGGTAACCTATGAAAAAATATTCTTGAAACTGACATTTTTACACAAAGCACCCTACCTCCGAAACCAGGGGTTGGATCCTAACGAAACAAGGGATATTCTTATGGCATCTTAAGATTTTTCAGTTGAATCTTAAATGATGAAAATCGGTTCAGCCACATCAGAGAAAATTGAGTGACTTTATTTGTTACATACACACATACATGCACACAGACAGACATTTTGTGATCTCGACGAACTGAGTCGAATGGTGTATGACACTCGATCACAGGAACGCACATAAGGCGTAGTCCGTAAAAAAACAAACCTCTAATATTAAGGCAAAAAAGATTGGTTCACAATCAGAGCTATGGGAATTAAAATATTTTTTTATATTTATATTTTTTATATTTAGAGAACGAAATTTTTATTTTCAACGATACAATACATTATTTCTACGAATAAAAATCGAAGTGATTGTACTTGTGGTATTCTGCACAATAGGCAAACTTTGTTTTCCGAGAAAAAACGTGTGGAAAAATTGAAGAATTTTAATTGTTACGATACTTTATAATCTATGCATTTTATTGTAATTTAACGATAATTCGTATTGTTCTTCTATAATACCTTATGGTCAAAAAAGAACCGGAATTTTTATTTTAAAATTCCCGCGCTTGTCCAATCGGTAAACTTTTATTCTCTCAACGTTGGCAACACTTTTATACACATTCTGTCAAATTTTGACGCATATTGTACGATTAGTTTTTGTTTGGCGTCTATACAAAGAAGTTGAAAAATTTTCGTGTGGCGATATTTATAATGGATGAAAATTTAGAACAACGGCTCGCCTTCGAAGCGCCATTCTGTCGATTGTTGTGCGGTTTCGACGCCATATTCATAGATCCACACCTTATCACCAGTTATGATGCATTCGATGAATGTGGGGTCACTATCTACGTTGGAAATCATCTCTTTGACCACATCAACACGACGCTGTTTTTGAATGAAATTCAGCTTTTTTGGCACCTGCCGACATGTGTGTTCGGCTGATCCATAAGAGATGCCCAACAACACAGCAATCTCTCTAATCGGTACAGAACGATTTTGCAACACGATTTGCTTCGCCGATTCAATGTTTTCTTCAGTAACAGATGTTGGGCGGCCAGGGATCTCATCATGATCCAAGCTTGTACGACCACCTTTGAAGCGTTTATACCACTCGTATGCCTGTGTTTTTCCTAGACACGATTCACCAAAGGCCTTTTCTAACATTTTCAACGTTTCGGAACACTCAAATCCATTTGCAACACAAAATTTGATGCACGCATGTTGTTCTAAATTTTCATCCATTATAAAAATCGCCACACGAAAATTTTTCAACTTCTTTGTATACACGCCAAACAAAAACTAATCGTACGACATGCGTCAAAATTTGACAGAATGTGTATAAAAGTGTTGCCAACGTTGAGAGAATAAAAGTTTACCGATTGGACAAGCGCGGGAATTTTAAAATCAAAATTCCGGTTCTTTTTTGATCATAAGGTACTTTTGTTCGGGGTTTTACTTCGCTCTGTCGTGGCATATAATATATTGTCAGTATACTATAGGGTGGCAAGTGAATTAGCGATTTCAATTTCCCGTTTTTTCCCCGGTTTTCCCGGTGCACGAGACTAAAAATTCCCGGTTTTTTAACATGTCTAAAAAACATCGAGAGTTGAGAAACAACTATTTTTCGGGTATCTCCTTGGAACTACGATTAAAACTCTCATCCACAGTTTGTCCAAACGTTTATCTTCTGAACTAACAGTCCAGTCCAATGTATTCCATCTTTATTTTGCCTTTTACTTCGCCAGTAACTTCGATGTAGCAATATGATTAAAACAAGAAACATATCTCTCCAACGGTGATGAAAGTGATCAGTCTTGCATTTCATGAGGGAATGAAGCATCAAAATTCTTACAATTTTCTTGAAAAATCAACACAATTTATTCAAACTTTTTGCTTTTTCCAAAAATGCTCTTAAGCGCAGCTTTCACATCATATTCGACGATTATCGGTGGTGTTTTGCAGTTTTCCAGAAATATCATCAGTTATTTGAAAGCCTAATGATGAAAAATCAAATTTAAAGTCTTACAATTAAAATTAAAATAATTATTTTTCGAACTATTCAATCTTTTTCAAGACTACCACTGAATCAGTCTTTTAAAGGCTATCTGGAAAATCAATCCTTCTTAAAAATTATGCAAGTTAGGAGTGTATTCTAGAAATCGGAAAAACCGTTCATTTCACAGAACTGTTGAAAACTTGATAGTTGTACCGAAAGAATTAGTTCTATTGAACCGTTCTTTCGTTTTTCTGAAACTTTGTATGTTTCTTCGAAAATAATATGAGAGCTATAAATTATATTTTGTAGTAAACAGATTCAATAATAGTGAAGTGTTTTAGCATGTGTTCTACCAATAATCATTCTCTTTTATATACATTTTCAAAGTACGCGAACTTCTACCAGATTCCTCAAACCAGCAAACGTTTCGAAAGACTATTCTATTGAGAAGAAAAAAGAGCTACCATTCTTCAATAAAGAACTCCAGTTCACTCAATCTTCGAGGAAAACTATTTCTTTTGGACCGGTCGCGGACTAGTGTATTCCAATACTTTTTTAGCCTGGTATAGTATAAGGTTAAAAATAAAAAATGAATGAACTAAAGCACAACAATCCTCCCGCAAACCCGATTCCTTCTAACAACCAGTGACGTCTCGGGTTGTGCACTGCTTATATGGTATGATATCAGAACCGTTTCGACGTTGCAACTGAGCCAGCAATTTGTTTTCAACTGCCGTAAGCATAAGCCACTGAAACCTCTCCTGAATGTATGCATACAAGTTCTCACAGACTTGACAGTTTGACCAGTTGTGCAGTGCACGAGGTGTACATGAGGACCATTGCTAACAACATATACGATATCCCTTCAGAGTTGGGTTTTGGCGAGAGAACAAAATCCTTCTAGAATTCTTAAAATGTACGCTTGTCACTGTGGAAAAACAACAACAATCTATGCCTCTAGTGACTGAGATGATCTAAATTTGATTCTCTTATCATCGACATCTTATCTTCCGAACTCTGAAAAACCAGTTTCAGCTGTCAAAGAAGGAAATCAAATACTCCCTACAAATGGTGGATAAAATGAAAGTCGGCAGCTTTGTCGATTTTGTGAATCCTATTGAACAACAAGTATTGTCACAATTTCACATTACTGAGACAAATTTTGATGAAATTAGTGGAATCATTAGCTGGCAACTAAAAACACGGCTCCTAAGAATTCTTAAAAAAAATTAAACATGTTGCCTGATGTTACTTTTACCATTATGCATACTTATTCTGAAATTTGAAGACAAACACTACAAAAGGTTCTAAGTGCAATTGACAGTTCCTCTTTCTTTACTCTTTCTTTCGATTATTACGGTCCTATAGGCAATCCTTCTATCGTACACTCTCAACATTCGATTTGCTTTTTAAAAAAATGTTGGAAAATACAGGAATTCGTCGTAATAATTGAAAGAGAAAATAAACAAAGAGAAACTGTTATTTGCACTTGGGATCTTTTCTAATATTTGTCGAGATTTAATAGAAATCCAGCAGAAGCATCAAATTATACTTATTTTTCATTATGAGCATTCATTGTGCTGTTATTGATGGCAACTAAAAAAGCTCTTATTTATTTAACATTGCTGAGGTGTTGGCTCCATTTTCAATGGATTGTGCACCATTGAACCTGTGAGGGACAATAAGAAGTTTCAAAACTTGTTCTGAACTCCTAGTTCATACACAAAATGGCCTTCATCTTTTCATTTGTTGTATCAGGAAAATCATGATGATGAAAATCTTTACTAAGATAAGGACTAGTAAATTTTTTCCCGGATTTGCACTAAAATTCCCGACTTTTTCCCGGTTTTTCCCGGTAAAACCAAATCCCCGACTTTTTCCCGGTTTTCCCGATTTTCCCGGTCACTTGCCACCCAGGTATAGTCATTATCATTATAAAGACGTCGGATTTCCCAATCTTTTCAATTCTTCCTCATATTAAACAATTCAGTATTTTATAATTATTATTATTTAGCATGACAGATAGCAATACCTTTTCTAATTTGATCCGCATCCATCAGGAGGACCAATCGATTTAGCTCGACGAACTGAGCTAATGTCCGTGTGTGTGTATGTGTGTGTCTGTATGTGTGTTGTCAACAAAAAGGTCGAGATCTCAGAGATGATTGGACCGATATTGATCAAACTAGTCGCAAATGAAAGGTCTCCCCATCAGCCTGAATGCTATTGAATCGTTTTTAAATCGGATGTTTACTTTTTGAGTTAGTTATTTTAAGGTTTTTGACAATATCTTTCACAATTGACCGTGAAAACAGTGTATGTTCTTAGACTTACACTCCGCCCGGTGTTAGCTATCCAACAAGCCATAGATGGTAAAAATCCGTCCATTTTTAACGGAGATATCGATATTTTTGTGTAAGCGACTTTTCGCCTTATTCCAGTAGTAGGAGTTTTATGCGCCTGATGATAAAGCGATGATTCGGAGCAAAGTGAAACATGATTTTCAATACTATTTTATGCTATTGTTTCTTAGCACGTGAAAGACACCAGGCCAGACGGATTTTAGCAAAGTTCGTTTTTGGCAATTTTTAATTCAAAACAATGTCATATTTATTTTGATTTATACTGCTCGCAGCAATAATTGCTGGAAGAACACAACTTCTTACACCCTTATACCATTCGAAGGAGTTCGTCGAATTAAGCAAATTTGTGTGTGAAAAATAATATCATTATTTTTCTCTGAGATGGCTTAGCTAATTTCTACAAACTTAGACTCTTATGAACAGTCCTATGCTCCCATATAAGGTTTCTGAATTTCATTTGGATCTGACTTCTGGTTCCGGAACTACAGGATGATAATTGTAATTGTAATGTAATTAAAATAATCAAATTTAATCAGATCCAACTTCCGGTTCAGGAGATACAGTGTGATTAGTAAAAAATTCACATAAATTTATCGGGTTTGTCGGGTTCACAGATTTTGTTAATCGATGACGCACTACGATTTCTCTAAGATGGCTACACTGATTTTCAAAAGTTTTGAATCTAAGGAAATGGTTTACAATCTATTAGGCGAATTTAATTGACTTCGGCTGCACCGATTTCCGATTTCCGTGTCCGAAAGTATCGGTAATAGAGAAGCTAAAAGAAAACCAAAACGAATTTAACAAACAAAAATGCAATTTAAAATAAACCCATACAAAAATTGGTGAATTCAATTTATTCGTCGTACTAATTCATGGACATACGAACTATTTTTAGTAATGCTGGTCTCTGAATACCGTTTCTGGAAGTACCATAAATAATGACAAAAACTTTAAAGAACTCACTACTACAATCTGCTTAATCGATTGTCACATAAGATTCAGTCAGTTTTTAAAACACGGGGGTGCGTTACACCCGTGTTTAAAAAGCTGAGTGTATAGTTCTTTTAGAGTGTGTATAATAAACAGAGTATAAAAGAAGCAGAAAGTAAGTTGATAACTAAAGTACGTTCCCATAGTAGAGCGACACTCAATTAAAGAATGACAACAAAATAATAAATACGAATTAATGGGAAAGCAAATATTGTTATTAAAGACCGATTCACTTAATATCTTAACATAAGATAAAGAGAACTTATGTGAACCTACGAACTAATGCAATTATGCCCATGTATTCTTGACACGGAACAGAAGTGTGACGGAAGAAGCAGATGGTGAATTATATTGGTGATGATATAAAATTTTTAACACATTTTACCCTATAATTCCGGAACCGGAAGTCGGATCCAAATGAAATTCAGTTTTGTATTGGATCATAAGATTATTCATTTGAATCTAAGTTTGCAAAAATCGGTCACGCCATCTCTGACAACAGTGAGTAAGTAATTTGAAATTGAAATTTTTACACTAATCACACTATAATTGCGGAAGTCAGATCAAGATGAAATTCAGGAATTTTCTCTGACACCATAAGAGCTTCCATTTGAATCTGATTTTGTTAAAATCGATTTACCCATCTCCGAGAAAAGTTAGTAATCATATTTTCATTTTTATACAAATTTTACCACATAATTCCGGAACCAGAAGTCAGATCCAAACAAAATTTCGGGTCTCGGTTTAAAAGTTTGTTTTCACATGAGTGTCATTTATATCAGAAAGGCAAAAAACATCTTAGAATATTATCAAAGCTACCCCATTTTATGGTCCTAATTTTTCCTCCACAGCGAATGAGCTTAGACCATGTTCTTACGTTGGTGACTTTACGTTTATTTCCTGTGGGTTTGAACCTATAGTCTGCCAATGTTGTTTTTTTATGATCCAATTTCATAAATCCTTAAAGTTCTAGTTTCGCATTTTAATTTAACAATTGAAGTAAGGGTTTTATTTTTGGCTTTATTAAACTTTCTGAAGATGTTCGTATCTCTGCATGTGGAAGGGAATATGTCTCTAGTTTTGTGGAAGTTAGCGTATAGAATAATTTGTGAATTTAAGTTAGACTTACGTTGTGTAAATTATTTTTAGCGTATTGTTCGCGAATTCGAAACTATCCCTCATAGAAATTTGGTATCTGACGTAAAATACGAGGGAACACGATTAAAACAATAAACTTACAATGCAAATTAAATTTCTGTTCTCGTTTTAAATCTTGTCGTGATCATATAGTATAATTATTATAATCATTCATATATTCGATTACTCAGAGCTTAAGACGTCGATCCTAAGAGCCAGTTTTCATATGTTCGAAACCAATGTATATTCAGTACACAATTACATCGGTTACTAAGTCTTTTTTCAAACAAAAAGTTAAGTTCCAAATGGAACTGTAGTGCCAAGACTATCCTTTTTACGTTTCGTTAGCAAACAATTTGCTGAAAATTATGTTGAATCGAGCTGTTTTAACCGAACAAAAACAATTTTGTTCTACCTTTTCCCCAGAACAGGTTTACTGAGTCGATGCTAATTTCAAACGAGACGGCTTCTTATGGCCATGCTTGTCGAACAGGAATAAACGTGAATGACCGATAAAAAACATCACTTCGAGACTCGTATTTTCGGCTACATGCATATATTTTGGCCTTATTGTTGAAATGCTCCCTGACAAAATTATTTGTCTTCAATGCAGAAACAACAAAACACTTCGTAATGAACTTGTCAGCCATTTCTCGTATCTTTTAAAAGACCCGGGTAAAACCGGTGAAATCGTTTCAATTTTGAGGGGCTCGAAGAGTTGGTAATGACCGTGATTCGGCGGAAATTTTCCATTTGCGGACTTTTTCGTTTTGTTTTCTTGTACTTACATATTCAGTTCATCCTTCGACAAGAGGTAAAAGCACTCATGGTAGTTATGAAATTTGCCGTACCGCCTTGCACTCCGAAGTTAAATGGTTGCGGTGAATCCGAACATAACCAGTAAACTGGGTTGTCGCACTATTGTGCTTGAGAGGACTATAATGTTTCAGATGTTAACAGTAAAGAACGTTGATAATAGTATTATCAATTTTGTTCTGTAATTGCGATTCGGAAGCTAACAAATTTTTTTGCAATGAAGAGCAAGGGTTCTCAAATCCATGTAACATGTAATTTTTAAGAAATTATTACAAATGAAACCAAATCGCATCAATTTTTTTTGGAGGTGATAGCTAGTCTGATAAACAAGTTGTTCGACCCTCGACATAAAAGAAGGACGTTTTGTAAAATTTACCGAATATTTTCATTTCAGCCATCTACTAAAACAATGATGGATTTATTTTTCTTAAAATTATATGTACAAAACAATCAAAACATCATTTTCCATTCAATTATTTTGGTAAGTACATCGTTGACGCATGGAAGGTTTGAGAACAAATCGTATTCTAAACAAATGTGATCCGTCAGTATTCTGACCTATTTCTGAGGTTCCAATTGTAGCATACAAGCCGTGAAACTGCTCCGCAAACTGAGCGACCCTAGTGAAATGAGAAAATCACATTCCAAGGGCAATTTAAATCTACTATGAAAAGTTATTTTATATTTGTAAAATAAGGTTCGAGGAAAACATAATTTCAAAGGCTTTCGAATTGTTGGGACTCGTTTTTAGTACAAGTTTTTAGTTACAAACGTCTCTAAGTCTTTCTAAATCGAGTCAGGAATCTTCAAGAAATTTTGTTGTCATCTTCAAAAAAAAAAAGCGAGAACTGATCACAAACGTGCGTTTTATCGGTTATGTCACTTAGTCCTAGCTTGTTGAACTTCGGTAAGTCATCTTCGAGACAATTAGCCGATGAAAAAAGTGCGGTTGACCGGTTAAGTCATTTTTACCATTATATTTCCGAAATCAGAAGTTACAACCGTTTGATCATTGAATACTAACGAACGAACATGTTTAAATCGGTACCAGAAAATTGAGCGTTTTGTCGTTTATGACACTCATACCACCATATATCTAGATCTAGAAGTGACAGCCATTTAAACTTCAAACCAGGGGTGGAAATAAGCAAGTTTTTTGATTCACAGTAAATAAAAATAGTCAGTATTATTTTTTTGTTCCGGGTTGGCGGCTCAATGCACAGGGCACTGGTCAAACCAGTTGTCGTATGTTCGAGCCCCGACCTGGAAGGATTCGTAGTGTCAGTAGAATCGTAGCACCAGCCATGTAATGGTTCTGTACACTCTGAATCGACTGCGAAGTCTGTTGAAACAGAAGATCAAATTCCACAACAGGAATGTAATACCAAGGCTTTGCTTTTCAGTATTATCTTTTCATATCACATATTTATTGTAGATATTATTATGGATGATTGAATGATTTTTGATAAGATTATTTTGGTTTTACTTAGAATTTAAAAAGGTCTTCAATTTCATTTCCCACAATTTAAAACATAATCGCAATTTTAGTTTTGTTACCCAATTTTTTAATTTACGGTGTTCGGTTTTTTTGATTAAAAATCGGAATTCTTGATTCACATTTTCATGCGCAAAATGGGCTTATTTCCACTTCTGCTTCAAACTTAATCAATGAGTCAAATATTTAGACTCGTTGTAATCGGTTTAGTCATTCAAGACAACATTGAACTGAGAAGAAAAAAGTGCGCTTTGTCGGTTACGACACTTAACGAGTAAAAGCTCACGAGCAGTAAAATTAATGTAATAAATTTATCATTGGTAGACTTGATGATATACTGCAGAGAAATTGACTATTAAAGATTGACCCAATCTAGCAGCAAATGTCGAAAGTCTTTTTTCGATTAATAGACAGGATTAACAGGTTTTACGGTCGTGATTAAAACTCTTTTCTACTATGTTTTTGATTAAGGAACCGAACTATTTATTTAAAAGATATTTTATTCAGGCCTATTTGCGTACAAGCGTACAAGAGTTTTTAGATAATTTTTTTTTGTATTGGATCTCGTTGTCACCCTTTTTCTAGGGGGAGAGGAGCTTCCATTTTCCTCCTGCGAGGATTGAGGGGCAGTTTAACAAAACTATTGTGAGCAAACCCAGCGCAAAAATCATACTTTAAATACATAAGCAAATTTTGTCTATACACCTCTTGACGTAGCAGAAACACCTACCCGACTGAGAGGCAATGTTATGTAAGTGCTTGATTATCGCTTGTCGGAGCCAGTGATCGTAATTACTTTAATATACATTTGAACCGCTGCCGCCACCCAAGGAAGGCGGTGACTTACTTCAATGCGAATCGGAAGGTAGCTATAGTATGGTAATTACAATCATTATTGCGGTGAATCATGTTTTCGAAATAGAAAGAAAGACATAACTACGTAATTTTCGCACTCTATCTGCGGAACAAACGATCCGGTCATGCGGAAGAGTTTTTTTTAGGAACACAGAGATAAAGTCACTTGTGATAAAAAAGAGAAAGTGACATGAAATCTTCTACCAGAACACTCTGTTTGTGTGTTCAATTGACTTACGATTTTCAATTATAACATACCTTTAACTATTGTTCATAGACACCGCGAGAAATCACAACAGATTTTAAGTGACAGCCAAATTAAATGGTCACGTTAAGGTGTTCTGAGATTTCCGGTAATCGAATTTCACGATGAAAGTCATGTGCAATTTCAACAATGGGTCACCAAGCTTCCCATATTACACTCTGTTCGTCTTAATTCTGTTTTGTCTTGTATGCGACGAAATTATATCAGTAGACGAAATGTATGCAATAATATTTATAGCACTTGCTATAGTGTTCGAAGGTTTGGTATTAAACCACTTTACACCTAATTAGCGGATGCAAGAAAACTAAATTTTATCAAAGCATCCCATTATTTTGTATCGTTTCATGAGACGCTTGCTGTCTAACGTGAATTTCGTTTATATTCATAGATTTGCGTGCTCTCATAGTTTCGCCTTTGCTCGAAATGACCAATCAGAACGATGCTTTGCAACTGGTATGTTGTTTGCTCCTTCAAAGGATCGTGTCTGTAAGGGAAAGGCAGTAAAGGGTGTACCGTTTGAAATCCGCACACACTCAAATAGCTTCAGTTAATAATTGAAATATTGTGTATACATAGTTATTGTTGTTAACACTAGGATTTGATTCCATGCGCAAAAATTTTCAAAATGTTGACAAAAGAACAGTGCTTGCGAGAAAAAGTTTTCCACGAGTTCTTTGAGAATGAGGATCACATCATCGGAAAAAAATTGAGAATCGTGAATGGCACGGTGTCTGATGTTTAAAAAACGGATCGAAGAAAGTCTGACTGTTGATTGAAGTTGAAGTTTAGAAAAAAAGTCGTCAGTTCAACGAAAACTATCACAAACGCCTGGCTGGGGCTCTTAAGGTTATACTAACAATCGCAGAAAAACAACCATTGTTGAAAAACGCAAAAGCAGTTTCCTCCGTTATTGCTTGATTAATCACCAAGAAAAAACATAATTTTGTTAAAAAAGGAATCTATCTATCATGTAATTGCGGAGAAAACTGCTTTCGCGTTTTCAATAATGATTGTTTTCCTGAGATTGTAAGTAGCCATCTTAAACAGAAACCGAATGCATCGGTTCCAACTGTACCATAAAAATGTGACTTCCGTGCAGAGTACTAAAATTCGAGCTGGACTACGTATGTTTTAGGCTCAGAAGTCCCTAAATCGTGAAGAGAAACAGAATAAGGTCACAGGAAGCTGTGCTCGGAAGTTGTACGACTAGAAGTTCACGAAACCACATTGCGGCGTGATGGATGATGAGACATATGTGAAAGCGGGTTCCAATTAAACTAGCCTGCATATGAAAACACAAGAGAGACAGCCCAATTGACTAGAAGAATCAAGCATGTTTTACTTTACTTGGCCGCCACAGCATTCAATTACCTATATTTATGGAAACAAATCCAACAGAAAAACAATAGACACGCATCACAAGTCTTTGATCAGTATCTAACGGAGAAAACAAAATGGCAAAATGACATACAAATGCAACTATGTAATGAAAACTGCGAAATGGTTACCACAGAGACGTGACTCGAACCCGCTGTGGCGGCCAAGTAAAGCGAAGCATACTTGGTTCTTCTAGTGTATTGGGCTGTCTCTCCATGTGTTTTCATATGCAGAGTAGTTTAATTGGCAAAACAATTTTCCCGGTTAGGAGCTAGCTCCGGTTTCGAGTCTCGTCTATGCGGTAACATTTGCTACATGGTGAGCACAGTTCAAGAGTTTAATATTTTTCTTATATTTTCAATTCCATGTTTGATTCCGTCAATATATGGTGTAAAAAAATGTTATAGTCATTTTAAGAATTACGTCATTTGCCGGGTATAAGGTAACTTTTCAATTTACAATTTTTCACCACTAGAAATGTGCGTTCACTCATTGAAAATATGAAAAACTAAGTTGAGGTTGCTTGTAAAATGTTCGGTTTCTATAATAATGAAAATAAAGAAAATTGTCGATATGGGCACTTTACTTAATAATTTCCAATTTCATGTTGATTTTTCTAAATATTTTACTCATTGCTAATGGATTATTGTAGGTGTCTCATACCCGGGTACATTTTTTTTGTTAAAAAAAACCTTCTTATCAAATATTTTATTTTTATCAAATCAGTTTACTCTCTTCAGATAAAAGTTGCGTATTTCTATAAACTTTTTGAAGGTACATGTAACCCGCCACTTTGATTAGTGGAAATTTTGCAAAAAAAGGCATACTCAACATATGTGTAAAGTTTCTTTCAAGCCAGAGCAAGTCGCAAGATTTTGACATCTTTCTTGTAGTTAATTTCTGAAATTTTTCTCAAACGGCTCGAAACGGCATGAACTTTTATAATAAACATAAATTAATATAGTCCCAAAATACAGTATATAAACTTTGATTTCGAGGTTCTTTATCGTTTCACTGACGTTCCGGAGCTGTCACTGTATGGTTTAATGAGGTAATTGAAAGGTTAAATGAAAGAAGTAACATCGTCAGCGTCGCCACTATTGAGATTTTAATTTAGATTGAATAATTCGCAGAGTTACTCGCATACAAGTGCGATTGCATTTAAGTCAATAAACCAGTATCATACCTATGTTCTACTATGGTTGCAAAAAATAAAGAATTCGATTATGCCCACCATATTGACAATTTCAATTTATTTTTAAATTTTTCATCCATATTGATTGGATTAATCAATCGCCTAAAAATAAACTTACCCACTAGCTTGAACAATGTTGTTCAGGTTGGGGCGGAATGGAAAATCGGCGAGGTCGAAGGTGAAACGAAAATTAACGTGAAAGTAAGTTATCACAATTACAGACGGTACTATTTTCCTATGTTTCATGCCGTTTGCTTTCTGTTCCAGATTGGGTGGGTCAGCCCTTCATCTTCATTTTGGGTGATCCACATCAGCACTATCGCGCTCCCCCCCGGGGAGC
This sequence comes from Malaya genurostris, assembly GCF_030247185.1. NCBI lineage: Eukaryota > Metazoa > Arthropoda > Insecta > Diptera > Culicidae > Malaya > Malaya genurostris. The sequence continues at coordinate 116,547,254 of NC_080572.1, forward strand.
AACGGTTGATTTTTGCCTGGAGGCTCCGGCGAAGGTGATGTAATTCAGCAGCTAGAGGAAGGCTTGGTATACATGGAAAGTGATCGTTTCAAGCGTAATATGCACGGTTTGGTGCTATCGTATGCGTCGTGATAGTTGAACAGCACTGGGAGCATTTTCGTCGAACAAATCATGTTTCGTGCATACGGTAAAAGCATAGACGGCTAGAGTAGATATCGATCCGGTTAGGTTGAGGTCGAATGATTTAATTTGAAGCCGTGAGACCGACGCATAAATAACCGTTGGCAGAGTGTGTGAAATATGCAAACAGAATTGTTGGACACGATATTTTTGGGGTAAATAAAATGAACCGTTGTCGCCAGCTTAACGTTTACATTGATTGCTCTCGATCAAACCGCTAATGTGTAGAATACATATTTTCCAACACCATTTCGGCCAAAATTCAACGAAAACTTATTTATTCCGCAAATGCGCAGATCATTATGTATGTGGAGAAGCGCCATCTAGCCTTCAAGTCGGTTAAAACAATTAATTAAAATGTTGGCATTAAGGAGATTTGCACCTGATGGGAGTCTCCAATGACAGCTTGTTTACGCCTGCATCGCAAGATCACGTCGGCGCGTACAGACTAATCAATTAGCTTTTACAAATTGCAACCATTAGTGGTAATTTTGCTATTTTTGGCTAACTCGGTGTATAAATGCCGAAGCCATTCCATTCGACAGGTTCGATTCAACTTGTTCTCTCTTTTTTTCTGCCGCCAGGATGTCTTGTCGCAAATGTGTGTTTCGAAACGACGTACTTAGTCTTACCAAGTTTCATCACATCTACGTGATTTCGCTTGGAATTAAAGTTCGCAATCGAGTCTCTGGCGATGGCGAATGGATTAAAGAAAAATTTAGTAAGTAAAAGTTTTTAGCTATTTTGTAGGTGTAATGAGGAAGCATGTTTTATTACATAGGATTGTTTTACCTTTCACTCATTCCTCCGAATACTTGTTGAACATACAGTTTGAATTAATTACCTGAAACGAAAAAATAAACAAAAACCTGTTTTAATCCACCTAGAGGTATAATGATGCCTTTCTCATGTACATATAATATTGTGGTATTCTATTCAAATTTTCTCTTCGATTTTTGAAAGAAACCAAGTGATTGTTTATGCATAACATACAGAATAAAACAGTGCGTTGATTGCGTAAGCCATCCTTAAGAGAACGAAATGGGTTCACTATAATATGCACTTCCGGCATCGGAACCCGAGAACCGGTATAATCGAAGTCGGTTCGTACGGCCACCAACTAACATGACACACAAACTCTTCTAGTACGCACCCTATAATTCCGTAACCGGAAGTCGGATCCGGATGAAATTCAGGAATTCCGTATGGGACCGGAATACCTTTCATTTGAATCTAAGTTTGTGGAAATCGGTCAAACCATCGCTGAGAAAAGTGAGTGAGATCCATTTTGGTATATATGACCACTATTTCCGGTACTTCCGTAACCGGATACCGGGAACCAGGATAGCCGGAATCGGTTTGTTTAGTTGCCTACTGATAATGACTATCGGTTTGTGTAGTTTTGAGACCATTTAGAAAAATTTTTACGTTTTTTGTTTCGCCGGTTTAAGTGATGGTGTACAATATTGAACACACTTTATCCTATAATTCCGGAACCGGAAGTCGGATCCGGATGAAATTCAGGAATTCCGTATGGGACCGGAACACCTTTCATTTGAATCTAAGTTTGTGGAAATCGGTCAAACCATCGCTGAGAAAAGTGAGTGAGATCCATTTTGGTATATATGACCTCTATTTACGGTACTTCCGGAACCGGATACCGGGAACCAGGATAGCCGGAATCGGTTTGTTTAATTGCCTACTGATAATGACTGTCGATTTGTGTAGTTTTGAGACCAGTTTAGAAAAAATTTCACGTTTTTTGTTTCGCCGGTTTAAGTGACGGTGTACAATATTGAACACACTTTACCCTATAATTTCGGAACCGGAAGTCGGATCCAGATGAAATTCAGGAATTCCGTATGGGACCGGAACACCTTTCATATGAATCTAAGTTTGTGGAAATCGGTCAAACCATCGCTGAGAAAAGTGAGTGAGATCCATTTTGGTATATATGACCACTATTTCCGGTACTTCCGGAACCGGATACCGGGAACCAGGATAGCCGGAATCGGTTTGTTTAATTGCCTACTGATAATGACTGTCGATTTGTGTAGTTTTGAGACCAGTTTAGAAAAAATTTCACGTTTTTTGTTTCGCCGGTTTGTGACGGTGTACAATATTGAACACACTTTACGCTATAATTTCGGAACCGGAAGTCGGATCCGGATGAAATTCAGGAATTCCGTATGGGACCGGAATACCTTTCATTTGAATCTAAGTTTGTGGAAATCGGTCAAACCATCGCTGATAAAAGTGAGTGAGATCCATTTTGGTATATATGACCACTATTTCCGGTACTTCCGGAACCGGATACCGGGAACCAGGACAGCCGGAATCGGTTTGTTTAATTGCCTACTGATAATAATTATCGATTTGTGTAGTTTTGAGATCAGTTTAGAAAATTTTTTACGTTTTTTGTTTCGCCGGTTTAAGTGACGGTGTACAATATTGAACACACTTTACCCTATAATTCCGGAACCGGAAGTCGGATCCGGATGAAATTCAGGAATTCGGTATGGGACCACGAGACCTTTCATTTGAATCCTAGTTTGTCAAAATCGGTTCAGCCATCTTCGAGAAAACCTAGTGAGATTACTTGACACATACACACACACATACATACACACACAGACATTGCTCAGCTCGATGAACTGAGTCGAATGGTATATGACACTTGGCCCTCCGGGCCAATTTTCACTGGTCGGTTTTTCAAGTGATTGCATAACCTTTCTATATGAGAAAGGCAAAAAGTTACACTTTGAAAACATTTGTACAAACATTTTTTTTAGTTCATGTTTGGAGGTTTTGTGGGTTTTAAACCCCCCTTGGAAGATTTTTCAACATTAAGTTCCATGAACAATAGAGTACTTATTATATATAAGTTCAAATAACTTGACAATTCATACTTCGTTCTCAGAATTTATTTTATAGTACCAACAGTGTGGATGACGTACTTTTCGCCTTTCCCACCTCTTGAACAAGCCCAAACCCCCCTTCCATCCTTTGAACCTTAATCCCCCTTGATCCACATACTTTAGAAACAAACTCGATTTTTAAAAGTAACTGCCAATTTACAAAAAAAGTCATTTTTGATGTTGATGAAATTTTGTTCCAAGATAGGTAATTGTGCTCTCTACCAACCGTTCATACAGTGCAAGATGGGCACTTTAGAGGAAAAAGAAAACTTTTGCATGTCCAAATTGAAGTTTTTCCAATGTCTTTTTATCGCAAACTAAACTAAACTAAAAGTCATAATAATACAGGAATCCAATGAAACTCAATATGTGATGAAATTTTACAGAATACCTTACAGCTAGTTGTCTGATATTTGTGAAAAGAAGCAAACTGAACAAGAAAAAGTTCTAATTAGAAGAAAACTGTTTCCTGAAAGTTCACATCTTGCAATATAAGGACGATTGGCGGGGACATGCTTATCTATATTGAGACAAAATTTTATCAAAATCAGAAATGGTGTTTCCTTCTGAAAAAAGACTTTAAAATATCGAGTATTTTTTTCAGCACATTATTAAAAAATTTGATTTATTTTGTGAACATAACTAGTGATGATGATGATGATAATGATGATGATGATGATGATGATGATGATGATGATGATGATGATGTTGATGGTCCCACCTCATACCCCTACAAAGGTGTGAGCTGAACGAGTTATCTAAATGATAATTAATATTTTTGCACATATCTTAACCAGTAAACAAAAGAAAACGATCTGATTAATCTAGCAGGTATAGATTCTTCTTCAAAAGAACGACTGGCCAGAAAATAACATTAAAATATTTTGAACTAACTAGATATTTGCTTACAAAACGAACTTTTTGAACTCACCAAAGTCGTTGCGAGTTTGATCTGTCTTGCCATCGAATTGAAAAAAACTTATCCCCCTGTACAATAATGAGTTTTGCGATCTGGCTAACAAAAGGCTTGGTGTTCTAGCATTGTACCGGTGCAAATCAGTTCCTCTTTCAATTCTATCACACAAATATCGAGTAAGCATACCATTTAAGATTTGGAAAATGAACACCATGGTTAAGTAGTAAATTCTCTGTTTCACTGAAAGCTATTGTAATGCGTTCAGTAGAAAATCTGAGTAGGTATATCTACTACATTTTAGAATTATTCGTATGATTTTATTTTGCAGTCGCTGTAATCTCAAGATTTGTGTGTTATTAGCAAGAAACAGAATGGACGGTCAAAAGCCAATGTGTGGTGAAATGACTGTTTTATACAAAAGAATCTTACTATGGATCGTTAAATCATTTCTCAAACGTCACAATATACCGTACTTTTTGGCAATGTTCTTGATGACGTTATTCATATGAGATTTGAATGTTAACTTTTCATCAATTATTTGTTTATTTGTTGCTGTATATTCCATCTGACAATGGGTGTCTTAATGAATAAAGTAAACTAAACTAAAAATCATTCAACTTAGGCTAAATTATCATGAAATACAACACGAAAAAGGTCAAGTAGCTTACGATAAAACAAATTGGACAACAAATCAAAATCAAAAAACTCAGCAAACTCTTTGAATTGTCGACATATGGATCTAAATGGCTCATGCTGTCCGTATACAGTATACTGTGTTTCAAGGAGCAAGAAATTAAGCTGTCGAAGAGATCTTTCTGGAGCATACATATTCAGACGTTCGAGTAATGCGGGACAATCAACAGCACCAAGAAGCAATTTCGCTGCGAATGTAAAGGGTGATTTTTTAAGAGCTTGAGAACTTTTTTAAACAATAAAACGCATAAAATTTGCAAAATCTCATCGGTTCTTTATTTTAAACGTTAGATTGGTACATGACATTTACTTTTTGAAGATAATTTCATTTAAATGTTGACCGCGGCTGCGTCTTAGGTGGTCCATTCGGAAAATCCGCTTTTTTATCGACAAATTTTGTTCAGCGATGAGGCTCATTTCTGGTTGAATGGCTACGTAAATAAGCAAAATTGCCGCATTTGGAGTGAAGAGCAACCAGAAGCCGTTCAAGAACTGCCCATGCATCCCGAAAAATGCACTGTTTGGTGTGGTTTGTACGCTGGTGGAATCATTGAACCGTATTTTTTCAAAGATGCTGTTGGACGCAACGTTACAGTGAATGGCGATCGCTATCGTTCGATGCTAACAAACTTTTTGTTGCCAAAAATGGAAGAACTGAACTTGGTTGACATGTGGTTTCAACAAGATGGCGCTACATGCCACACAGCTCGCGATTCTATGGCCATTTTGAGGGAAAACTTCGGAGAACAATTCATCTCAAGAAATGGACCGGTAAGTTGGCCACCAAGATCATGCGATTTGACGCCTTTAGACTATTTTTTGTGGGGCTACGTCAAGTCTAAAGTCTACAGAAATAAGCCAGTAACTATTCCAGCTTTGGAAGACAACATTTCCGAAGAAATTCGGGCTATTCCGGCCGAAATGCTCGAAAAAGTTGCCCAAAATTGGACTTTCCGAATGGACCACCTAAGACGCAGCCGCGGTCAACATTTAAATGAAATTATCTTCAAAAAGTAAATGTCATGTACCAATCTAACGTTTAAAATAAAGAACCGATGAGATTTTGCAAATTTTATGCGTTTTATTGTTTAAAAAAGTTCTCAAGCTCTTAAAAAATCACCCTTTAGCTTGAGCATGTGTCCTTCTTAATTCCAGGGGTTCAATGCTTAAGAGACGGCAACGATCTTCATATGACGGTAGCTGTATGGGGTCGTTCCAGGATAAAAGTCTCAATGCGTATCTCACAAATTTGCGTTGCACTGCTTCAATCCTCAATATCCAATTTGAATGATATGGGCACCAAACAATTGCGATCGATTCAAGCACTGACCGTACCAGCGAGCAGTATAATGATCGTATGCACAAAGAATCGCGAAACTCGGAGGAAATTTTAAATATGAATCCCAATTGCCGATTTGCTTTGCAAATAATATTTTCATAGTGAAGTTTGAAGGTTATTTCGCGATCAAGAATCACACATGTTCTGTTCGCGTTAGCGTGTGTCCTGCGATTTTGTAATCGAATACTATTGGTGCACTTTTTCGATGAAAAGATATAACACTGCATTTTTCGATACTCAATTTCAAAAAATTCTTGGTACACCATATTTGAAATGTATCAAGCATTTTTTGCAACTCCAGGCAATTTAACAGACTTTCAATAAAAGTGTTTCGTGTCGTCAGCATAGAACAAACGGCATTCCGGCGGTAACAGCGTTGATACATCATTAGTTAAGAACAGTAACGGACCAAGGATACTACTTTGAGGCACTTCCGAAAGATTCGTGAAGGCCTCTGATGTCTAAGATCCAATTTTAATCCGAACAAAGCGATTCGTCAAGTAAGACTTAAACCATGCAACTCCTCGTGTAAAGATTCCAAGTACCTCTAAATTTTGTAGGAGAATTCCGTGACCAACCCGGTCAAACGCCGCTTTAAGATCAATATAAACCGCATCAATCTGCAGGCCACGGTCCATGTTCCGTATACAGTTCGAAGTGAACTGCAAGAGATTCGTCGACACGGAACGATTAGGGAAAAATCCGTGCTGCTGGGTGTCAATATAATTTCTGCAGCAGATGAACAAGATCTCGTTGACAATGATTTCAAACAGTTTTGAACATGCGCACAAGCAAGTAATTCCTCGGCAATTAGCAACATTGCACTTGTAGCCTTTTTTGTGAACCGGAAACATAAAGGACGACTTCCAACACGTAGGAAACTTACTTTGTTGAACCGAAAGATTGAATAGCATTGCTAACGGGTAACTCAAGACGAATGAACAGCGCTTAAGCACAGACGAAGGAATTCCATCGGGACCAGCAGCAAATGATAGCTTTAGTTTGTTCAAGGCTGCAATAACCATATCCTGCGTTATGTAAGGCAACTCGAAACTAAATACAGTACTGAAAATAAAGGAATAGATTGTAGTGACGATATCTATTGCTTCTAACGTTGAACTTGTATTTGAAATACGGAGACCGACAGTTGCAGTATTTCCGGAGAGCAGCTGAACGAGCACGTTTTAATGCTCGTAAACGAAGATTTGACCAGGGAGGTTTTTGCGGAGGTCGTCTGGCAGGAACAGTACGGAAAACAGCGTGATCTATTACTGTACAGAAATATTCAACAGCTTCATTAACGTTGGTAGAGGAATCGATAGCATTATGACTCCAAGATACTTCATTTCTCTAACGCGATCAATAGTTTCACCATCAATTTCCACATTGGCGTCATGACCGGTGTTAACAGAAGAAATAACCATATTTTTAGTTTTCGCGACATTTAGTTTCAGTTGCTTAAATTTTAACCATCGAACCAGCGAACTTAGATCCTCGTTTAAATGTGCAACAGCTTCATCAGCAAACAAATTTATATCACAGAAACGTAAGACTCGCTTCATATCATTAATATACATAATAAATAGAATAGGACCTAACACACTTCCCTGAGACCGAGGGAACTAGACACTACATCGTTAAAAACAGTCTTTTGAGATCTACCACATAAATAGTTTTCAAACCATTCATGTGCCATTCCCCGGTTCCCAAAACGCCGTAATGTCTGCAATAATAAAGGTCTTGAAATTGTTTCAAAGGCTCGCTTCAAATCCAAGAACACAGCAAAAATATTCTCTTTAGCTTCGATTTTCTCCTTCCATTTCGCTAATACTAGGTTCGAAGCGGTTTCGCAAGAGTTACCCTTTCGATATCCCCCACTCACAGACATTTTCTCAGTTCGTATAGATGAATCGATGGGTATATGAAAATCGATAGGTATATGGCCTCGGAAAAGTTTTCAGAAGATCGCTTAAACTGCTATAACTATTTTTTATACTGCTATATCTATTTATAGAAAAGGTAGAAAGCTTTTTTAAATCCATTTGATTTTAGTATAAATAACATAAATCTATCTACGTCTATACGCAAAAGCATCTATGAAGAGCTGAGTATATTCTGAGACACTGGAAATCCGATATTCCAAGATCAAAGAATTACTTGTAATATTGTAGCTACACATTGCTCTTCACATTATCTATTTATAGCTGTTTCAGGTATGTTCTAAGTAGTCCAACAACTTCAGTGAAAACAGATCTTAAGATCTACACGAGCAATACGCAGCGTATGTAAAATTTTGCAATGTTGCTCATTGTCATGGAGATATAATTACTAAATTCGTTAATACACTTTGTTATTCTGGTAGATCTTAAAGCCTGAACTCCTGGTAGTTTTTGGATGAACTAACATTCACAATAAGTTAATGATTTGCATTTGGTATGGACCGTGTGCAAGGATCTTGTTAGTTCACTTGGTTACACTGGTAGATCTGAAAGCCTATACTCCAGGTTATTTTTGGATGGAAAATCACTTCCTCATAATTCACAATGACCCCATCAATTGAATGTGATACCACGAATATGTATCACAAAAAAAGAAACTCACTAATGTCATCGGTTACGTTCATAGACCATAAGGCCTATGTATCAAGGTGTTGGATGGACAAAAACTTCCACAGACATTATCACAGTATGTCAATTTGTTGAAGTATTACGACAGCATACCGCCCTCAAAAGTCATTAAACGCGTAAAAAGTAGCATTGATTAAGAAATTAGACACTCTAATGATTATTCACACTATTAATTTCCAAGCGTTTTGTGCTATACGATTATTCTTACGAGGATTTGTAAAGTTCGTTGCACCTTCGCCGCTGGTGAATTCATCAATGGTCTGGCTCGATGGATCATGACCTTCGATCTCCATTTAGTCGCATCATTTGTTTCTCGCAGAAAAATTATTGAGCTAAAAACAAAGTCATCAACTAGCCCCATAACTGCTGTACCAAATTTGAAAACTCATACCTCAGACCTTATTTCAATGTCCATAAAGTAACTCATCTAGCCGCAATCGTTTCGTCTTAATTTGATGCCATTAGGGATGCCGAGATGAAGACCCGTTGTTCGACTCTTTAGTTTACCTATGAACATACTCAAACCATCGGAGAGCAAAGGGGTAGAAACGGAAAAAGGTAATACGTTAAAACATTCCGGATTGATGGACGTGTTCAAAACGCCGGCTTATTGATGAGTATATGTTACATGCCATTTTCTGCTGCCTAATGTTACTGCCAACACGCTGCACATATTCATGGTCTGAATGACGATGAGTTTGTAGTTTTCAATTACCATGAAACGTGCTCGCAATCATAAGAAAAACATTGTTGGCTGGAATAGCAAAGATGGGTCGCTCAAGAACGGATCTTTATTTGGTTGACATGTAAATCGTTAATACTTAATCAAGATCAAAATTGAACAAATGGAAGCATTGTATCTAGGTGTGATTCAGTGTATGCCTAATGCTTATGATTAATCGTATTTTTTTAATAGTTTCGACAACGGTGCCCGGAAAAATCGGTTGTGTCATCTCTAAGAAAATGAAGTAAGTTCCTTTTTTTTGAGGCTTTGACAACTGTTTCTGGTACTACAGCAATCGGTAACTGGGAGCTGGTGTAGCAGCTATTTGACCAGCATCTAACAAAACCTACAAAATGGAACCTTTTTAAACCCAATATATTGGGAGTACAAATTAGTTCGGTCCATTTTCAAAAGATGGCTCTGGATGTTAAGAATATTGAACAGTAACGTGTGATGTCAATAGGTTCATTAGGTTAGACATCTGTCATTAATATCCAGTTCATATTGCTACGAGTTTTGTTCGACATTCCCAGAATGGTTCCAAGATTTCAGCGTTGAATACAGGCCTCACTCTGGACAACAAAATAAAATGGAAGACAAACAGTTGGAGACATTACTCGATGCAAAAGGAGCTTACAGAATCATTGGAAGTGACTCAACGAACAGTTTCTGTACGATTAAAATTCATGGGAATGATTCAAAAGCTAGGCAGTTGAGTGCCTTATGAGCTGAAACTGAGACATTGAAAGGTGATTTTTCTCCTGCGAGCAGCTGAAAGAAAGGGTTTTTTTGCTATCGGTCTTATCATCAACACCAAAGCCGAATATTCATGGTTCGAAGGTCATGCTGTGCATCTGATGGGATCAACAGGGTGTTGCGTACTATGAGCTGATACAACCAGGCGGTACTATAACGGGCGACCGGTATAGGCTGCAATTGATGCGTTTGAGCCGTGCATTATCGGCCGGAATATAAGCAATGATATGATAAAGTTATTCTACTGCATTGGGACATTTTTCCGCACCCGCCGTATGCACCTGACATTGCTCCTTCTGATTACTGGTTGATCCGACGGGTACAGCAGGATCAGGCGGGTCATCGGTTTAATTCTTTCGCAGAAATCGAAAATTGGCTTCAAACTTGGATCACCTCGTGAAACGAGACATTTTTAAACGGGCCAAATCAATTCGTACTCCCAATAGAAAATCGGATCCGAACAAAATTCAGTGATTTCGTATGAGACACTGAAACTTGTCATTACTGCGTCCAATTATTACTCATTACTGCGTCAAATTGGAATTTGAAAAACTTCAGACATCTTGGACAATAGTGAGTGAGTTCCATTTTGTAATTTTTGACAACTATTTCCGGTACTTTTAGAACTGGATTCCGAAAACCGGTATAGTTCAAGTAACACAAGTTATTACACTTCCATTACAGTAACTTATATAAAACAAATTCATAAACAAAAACGTACTTAATCCACCTAGCAGTGAGATGATACCTTTTTTTATCAATCCGCATGTGTTTTTTGCATGAATATTCTTCGGTGTTTCAATTTGCATGACATTATTCTAATTTCCGTAATGTCCGTGAACTCTGTAATGTCTAAACTGCAAATCGGATCGAATTTGAATCTAATAGTGTAACAATTGATTAAACATTCCATGATATGTCGAAATAATTTCCACTTTAGAGTTTAGGGTAATTTAAGGTACTTCCAGAGCCGGTATTCAGAAACCAGTATAACCCAAACCGATTACTATGGCCATATGACGAATAAATTGCAATATTTTTGAGTCCAGCTTTGAAGCCTTTCGGGATTGTCATCTTCTATATCGCTTTGAATTTTAAAAATTCATCATCCTACAATTCCAGGATTGGAAGTCAGAATTGGATAAAATTGATTGATAAAATTGATTTTTAGAGAAAACGATTGAGCTTTGACAAACGTTTCGATACTGGAACCGGAATTCGAAAATCGGTGTAGCCGAAGTCAGACAAATTCACCTGAGTAGCTGTATAGTTTACATTTGTTTCAAAATGTTTGAAAGTCAATGTAGACATCTTCGAGGAATCGTAGTGCGAATTAAATTTTTGAATGCCTTCCGAAACGAAAACTGAATACAACCAAAAATGAAATAAGTTTATTTGGTTATCGACTATCCAAATCTGCTAACCCGATAAACCTGATTAATTTATGTGAAATAGACATTTTTATACTAATCACCCTGTATCTCTGAAACCGGAAGTTGGATCTGACTGGAAAACAAGATGTTTTATAGAATCTTAAAACTTTTCATTTGAATCTTATATGATTCTTAGATTTCATTTGAACCTTAGATCGATTCAGCCATCTACGATAAAAATGAGTTACACAGTTTTAATTTCGTTTCACATATCATCCTGTAGTTCAGGAACCAGAGGTCGGAACCAAACATAATTCAGGAACCTTGTTTGGGAGAAAACCGAAAAAAATTGAGTGAAATTATTTGTCACACGCATTTGCTGATCTCGACGAACTGATTCGAATGGTATATGGCTGTTATGTTCTTTCGGAATTTATTGCTGTAAGTAGTTTAAATCAATATAATTATGGAATTGCTTTCAACTCGAAAATTCTGCCATTATCTGGTTTACATATGGCATATTCGAATGCTAAAATCGGTCCGAGGCAAAATATCATGTTGTACACAGTCTTTGGGGTACTTAGAAACAATTGTATGTAACAGTATAAAAAATCGTGATTTATGTTGCTCTAAAGCATTTCTTTGCCAGACAGCGCTCAAAACTTCTACTGCTGGAATAGGGGAAAAAGTCGCTTACACAAAAATTTCGATATCTCCGTTAAAAATGGACGGATTTTACCAATCTATGGCTTCTTAGATAGGTATTTCCGTGCGGAATCTAAGTCTGAAAATATATTCTATTTTTGAAGGTCAATTGTGACAGATACTGTCAGAAAACTGAAAATTTTGACATAAAACTTCGTATAACTCAAAAAGTAAACATCCGATCTCAAAACCATTCAATAGCGTTTTGGGTGACGGGGAGTCCTTTCATTTGCGACCAGTTTGATCAAAATCGGTCCAGCCATCTCTGAGATCTCGACCTCTTAGTTGACAACACACATACAGACACACACACACACACGGACATTTGTTCAGTTCGTCGAGCTGAATCGATTGGTATATGACATTCGGCCCTCCGGGCCTCGGAAAATTTTTCTAAAGTGTGAGCGAATTCTATATCTATTTTTTATATTTATAAAAAAAGGTAAAACCATAGCAACGTGCTTTATAACTGCTATATAACCTAAAAAAACTCAAGGACGGACCTTGTGCGACTTACCGTGAATTGCAAACAAGTGCTCAATAACGAATATTCAATTTGATCCAGTGCATATTGGTCACATTGAAAAATATACGTGTCAAGTCGCATTTTTTATGTTTTCGCCAATCAACATTTATAAACAAATACATATTAGCATCCGATAATCTAAACTAAAACATAAAATTCAGGCGATTTAAGACCCATTTTATTCATTCAAAATTGAAGAGATATTCAATATTTAAGGTGAAGTTAATCATTTTTAATTATTGGAAACTTGCGCGCTATCGACATTTTGGTTTTAAAGAATCGACGTACAACTAATATTCATACTTTCGATTCTATCATATCATTTAGGGGTTATCCTATGTTTGTGCTTATTGCATACAACCATTTTTACCTTTCTTTACGCGTCGTCTCAGGCTCGTTAGTGCAGAGCAGTTAAAAAGTTCAACAAATCTGTAACTTGCTTGGCGGTTAAAGCTTATTCAATGTCATTCCTCAGTAAAGTGTACGACAACTTTCAAACAAAACTTTACGTGTTTTTTTTCGAACACAGTCTGACACATGGCTCTTCTTTTCTATATGAAAAGATTAAAATTATTCCAACGCCCCTTCTTTGGTCAACAAAAAGTTCTAGGAATATGAGAATAAGTTTTGGTAAACGACAAAAATATTGGTTTCATTGCTTATTCAGTGGCAGAAGGACGAATAATTTTCACATGTTCATACACAAAAACAAAATTTGATTTTCTTTAAAAAAACTTTTCTGGGCCAGCAAAATTTTAGTCAAATAAATAGCAACATTTTGAACCATTCATATAATTGAAGTTTAGTTTATTAGCATTGATCATTCCAACTGGCACTGGGAAGAGTCTTAAAACAATAATGAATTTAAAATGCTAAAAATCGAAATAATTAACATTTCCATAGGTCTTATTTCTATCTTAAAGCCATGTTAAGATTGATTCATTTTCATTATCATATCAGAATACGCCTGAAGGTATACACAGTACAATGTTCGATTCATAACACCAACAAATACCGTTCTCTAATCTGAAAACGAATCGAGCATGAATCATCCAGTCCATAACGCGCGTAACGTATCAATGTCTTAGCTAAAGAAATGCGCCACCTATTAAGTTCACGAGTAACGTAAATAACAGTAGCGCTCACTGCTACTGGTTTAACTCACACTGACACATTCGCAAACCACTACCACGTCTACTAAATGTTGGTATCGTATACCAAAACTTACCCAGCGCCTACCGTTTTAAACCAGGTGGGGAGCAAGAAATCAATTCCTTTTTTTCTACGCGAAATGCAGCCAAAGTGGGATAGTCTCAGAGATAAGCATTATGTATTTCGAAAGTACCTCTTGTAAGCATGCCTAGTAGATACCGTGTTCTAGACGATCTCTAGAAATCCATGCGCAAGTGTGTTCGCTTAATACGATGCGACATTTTTGATGACCATATCTTTTATGGGGCACGGGGCGTTGCTTCGTTGATGGTGCTTTAGACCTCTGAGGTGGTTTTATTTTCCTGAAGCAGAACTATGGTAGCAGCAGTAAAAAACGGAGACACAACTAATTGGCTGTAGCGAGAGAAATTAATAGCAAATGACGGTTTATTCAGTGCAATCGGTGCGACGAAGCACATTGGCGCGTGCGAGTTCTTGAGCACCAGTCGTTGGGCACGGATTGGGACGATACTAATTTGTTAGTTCTACAGGTTCGTTAGACAATAAGGATGTTGTTATAACACTGAGACGAGTTTCAGGGTACACCAGAATATTTTCCTTTAAAGCATAGGCATTTTACATTGTACTAATGGTCATCTCATTAGTCAAGCCACCAGATTGTTTTTTCTAATTACCAGGCTAATTTTACAACCAACATTTTTTGCGATGTAATCGAAGGTAATTATTTCGTTTCGATGTAAAGAAGTAATATAACAAAAAAGTGAGAAATTTGTAGAATGCTTCTGTTGAAGAAGCACGAAAATTCGAAGCGAATGTTCTCTTTTTGATCTTTTCTTTTGGGCTATAGCATTGAACATAGATAGCAGATTTCATTCTAACTGATACTTGTGATATATGTGGTGCATGGAGAAATTGAGATGACTATCCTATGTTTTTTTCTGTTTTGCGGATAGTTCGACGCTAGGCGACATACCTAAAACGTGTCAAGCCATTATATTCTGAAAATATATCTGATAGGCGAAACCCTCTTCAAGCTAGGTCAATATTTATTTCAATGACCGTTTCGAAGTACTTTATAAATTGCGATAAAATGCTGAATTGTTTCCAAATGAATGTCTTGATACTATATCACAATGCGGAATTGAACGTTCTGTTTGTACATACTTTGTAGTTGATTTTAAGCTCACAGGAATATTCAGAGACTGCTACTGCTGTCACTAGGAATCCTTTCAGGTCAGGCATACAAGTACTGGCCTACACAATCAGTGCTTTATCGCTTGAACCATCAACTCGGTTCAGATAGCTATATTCATAAAAATTCGTTAGGTCCAGTTGCTAGTAAATTTTTTGTTCCGCCTAGATAGTTTTCTTCGTGAATCGGGTTAATGTTTTGCTCTCGCGTGACAGCTTATTTAGTTCCAATTTGACAGGCATATTGAGTGTGTTCACAGCTTCCAGGTCGGAAACGAAGCGAAAGTATTAGGTCATTTGCCGTCTGGAAGACCACCCATTAAACCATTTGATGCGTGTGCTTAGCAACATGAAAATGGCAAGTGCTTCACTCCAAAGTAAATTACATATCCAGGGCTACATTGACGTGGTGCTCAAACTACATCACTGTAGGGGAAGCTAGAGCAAATTGGTAGATCTCAAATCGTTTGAATATTTTTTTTTTAATTGGATTATATCACTTGAATTTTGCATTTTGCTTGATATATAATCATCATTTTATTGATTTCGTATTCAATAACAAACTTTGTAAGTATTATTAATTTTACTTCCTTTTTCAATTGTATATCGTCATCGCTCATAAAAAGCTCCGGAGTGTTATACACCATTCGACTTAGCTCGACGAGACGTCAAAATGTCTGTGTGTGCACTTTTTTACATTTTTCTCTTTACACAGTTTTCTCGGAGATGATTGAACCTATTTTAAGAAACTTAGACTCGTTTCAAGATAACTTTTAGGTTGTGAATCAAATTTGAAGATCAAATGACTATCACTTCTGGTTTCGGAAATATATTGTTATAAGTGATGCAACCGACAAAACGCATTTTTTTCTCTGCATAATTTTTCCAGTGATGGCTTTACCGATTTCTGCAAGCTTGAGCTCGTTTGACAGCTACTATTTGGTTGTGAATCAATTTCGAAGATCAAGTGGCTGTTACTTCTAGTTCCAGAGATATAATGGTATAAATGACGTAACTGACAAAACGCGCTTTCTCGAAAAGTAACCAATGTAAGGACTGAGTGGCGCTTTTCTGTACTAACCGTAACAATTTGAATGTCTTTGTAATAAAAATTAGCCCAAAATTCGTGTCATGTCCTAACGAAAAAAATGTTTTATGAGACTACTTAACTAACAACAGAAAGGCATTACCATATCACTAGGTGGATTAGGAAAGGCTTTTTTCTTTCAGTGCTTGAAGTAGTTCAAATTAAACTGGCAACCTAGCAGTTCAATTCAAACCGCTACGCAGAGCAAATTTTACACTATTTAAGTAATACCTTCAATGGCTTGAACGAAAAGAGATGATGCCGCTTTTTTGCTCAAACCTGCTACTTCGTAACTAAAAACTCATGAATGTTCATGAATGTCTTAAATATTTCATTTTTAATAAAAACAAATAGAAAAAAATCTGGTTTTTCTTGTCTATTTGTTTGTATGTTCGAATGTCGCTAAACATCTAACATTCTCATAATATCTGAGGTTCACGTACTAGAGACAAGCTTCTAATTATTTCAATTACTTGGATGTTCAACTTCGGACGATACCATTTGAACAGGAAGAAGACTTTTTTTGTTATCATTCTTGGGAGATAACGAACATGTTCCTTTTGATTATTTTTATGGATAAATTTTTTTTTCATATCCTTAAAGGTACATCCACAGTTATTCTAAAGGGTGTACGGATTCAAATTGTACCACAAGATAATATTCGGCATAAATCACCCAACCGATCATATTCTTAACACTACTCATAAGGTCAACGTTCGGACAAACACATTTTTTCATATTTTCGTTCAATTCTTCTTTTTTAGAATGTTTCTGAAGTCATAATGGTCCAGTCCTTTCCATTGGCCGCACTTCCAGTGCGTTCGGGGGATTGAAGTCTTTCGGCACGAAGGTGACCTCAATAGCCTTGTGCCACTGTAAAACATCTTACGAGTGATGGCACGAAGCTAAATCTAGCCAGCAAAGCGTAGAACAATTATGTGACCTTTGAAGTTAAAGGTATTCCTTTATGTATACGTACCTATTCACCGTGCCGGTTATCACAAATGGAGTGCTTTCCATATGAGTGAATTGATTCCCAGATCATGTATTATTTTATAAAATTTGACATCTTTGACATCTGCTTTATAAAGTCGTCTGGCACATGAAACTTATGATGGGAATGATAAATAGGATAGACAAGAGCCCTGGAATACCGTTCTTGTCGAAGGCAACGAAGACTGGGTTTAACAACTTTCCAACGTAGAAGTTTCCCTTTTGGAAATATTGTTCTTGAACCAAAGCTATAGAAGCTTTACCTTCTCTAAGAAGTCTGGATAGAATCATAGTTGCTGTACGTTTATACTGGAGATTGATTTGTGCTGCTCTAACCATTATCAATTATAGTAACGAACATTACATCTCCAGCACTTATCGTACAACAATTCGAAGATACCAAATATATTGGCTTATTATCGCGTATAGCGAACCATGGAAGGATTTTTTTAAATGCTTGAATCATTTAAATCCCACGAGTTGCGAAGAATGAAATCGTCCACTGTGCCAGAGCTTCGCTTAACACAGTAAGGGAAAAACTCAAGATATTCCGTTCACGACTGCATTGTTTAATCTCTTGCAGCCATTTAGTCATCGGCACGGAAATAAACCTTGACTTTGGAGTTCCTATTTTTTGTGGTCTTCTACGACATGGAACAGGAAACCAGTGGATCAATTCTTGGTAGAAAATAATTCCGCCGGATGCCACACGGCTTACCTGTTTGGTCGACTTATACCACCGGTACAGGTGGACCGTAGCGTTATTCTTGGCCAGTTGGGAAACCGCTACCGACACTACACGGCTATCTAGGTTGCTCAGAAAGGGAAGTTGACATTGATGATAAACTTCCATGGGTGACCGAGCAGCTACTTGATTGTTCGTAAGAAGCGATTCGAAAAATAAATAAAGAAAACATAAATTTAAATAAACTTGAAACTATCGCCTTCTTTACTAAACTGCCTTTAGTAGCAAAACATGTCGCACGTAGAGCATGAAGTACTACTCATAGGTATCAGGCATTTGGTTCAATGTGCAGTTCTAACTGAATTTTTATCAATTACGGAATTTTACGATATTTTCGGGTAAAGTCCAACGACGAAATTCAATGAATGTGATTCATTCGACACTTTAGCATATCTAATCGGAGGCAGATTTGACTTGGTAAATGTTTTTCCTATGTTCGAAACTTTTACTAAATCGTTATAGAAAAATGCAATGATTGCACTGCTGGGTGTATTATTATTGATGATTAACAAATCAAAACTTTTCCCACATGCCTACGTACCCCCTTTCTAAATCATATCGTCTTTTGAAGTCTGACGAAAACTGAAAGTGCTCTGATCTGACAGATCTGGTGAACGGTTTTAGTGGATATTTCGTAGCGAAACACCACGCGAAGTAAACTTGCACGCGTATGATTTTTGGCCGGTGGTTGTCTATTTTTAATACAGTTGGTTGTGAGCGTCTTTAATAGTGCACAGATACACATCATGGAATAGTAATCAACTGGCGGATGGACGGCATGTTTTTCTGTCCTTTCCAATGTATATTTTGTGATTTTAGCGTAACATAAGTAGGCATGAATGAACGAATGAATGAACTGGGAGTGGCAGAGATGTCGGCCCAAATGTACTGTTGAAGTGATGCCTACCGGGTTGGATGAGATTTACTTTTGCGTGATGTTTTATAAAGGCAGAAAAAATCATCCAATGATGGTTGTTGATTTTAGACAGCGAGGTTTTGATGTTAGTAAATTTGAATAGGTACAGCTGTTTGGTTATGGAGAGAGAAATTTTTAAGTAGGGTTGACGTTTGAGAATGGATTTTGTGAGTTGAATAAACTTGAAAGATTTTTTTACATAGAGTTTATAGATCACAAAGCTTTCATCCTGAAGATAATTTGTTTCTTTTACCAGATTACTACAATTGTGCTCGATCTATAAACACAGTTGTTGTGGTGAAATACATAACAATAGTACATACTAATAGCATAGAAACAGTGCGTTCAATTATCCAGGCCTTAAGATTGAGATGGTATTCATATTACCGTTCCATGCATCTTTTTTCCTATGCCCTATGTCAGCCCGTGTTATAATCAATTAGATATACATGCTGTCTCCATCGACTTAATTATTTAAAACGATTGAAACATTTATACATGAAAACTTGCTATATAAATCAACCAGAATTCATACTTTCATTAGCATAATACTAACTGACAAAACAATACGTATTTCTTCCGCATTCAAAAAATCCCTATTTATAATCAATTTGACTATCTCTTCATGTGTTTGTTCGTTAGCTACGGGTTCGAGTTCCGTATCTGCGGTAACATTTGCGCGGTTTTCATCACATAATTGCATTCACATGTCAATTGTCCTTTGAAAAAGGGGCCTGAAGGACCGAGTGTCTTATACCATTCGACTCAGTTCGTCGAGACCACAAAATGTCTGAGTGTTCCGGAATTACAGAATAATCTGCACCAAAAAAAAAAAAAGAAAAACATAGTCACACACGTTTCACAGAGATGTTTGAACCGATTTTCATAAATTTAGATTCAAATGAAAGGTGTTCTGGCCTCATACAATTTTGTTGAATTTCATTTTAATCCAAATTCCGGTTTCGAAACTACAAGAAAATGTGATGTGATGTGAAGTGAAGCCACCATCAGTTCAAGGACTTGCCAGTGGATGCGGGTAGACTTACAGTAGCCCCGATATGACTCATCCATTCACCTTCTTACTATAGCTGTTACCGAAAAGCGAACAAAACGGGTTGGGCGGATATGTAAGTAGAATCACTTACTCGTATTCCGCGGGAAAAAAGATGCTTTTCCAACCATAATATCCAGTGCGTGGATGAAGCATATCGCTATACATGCTTGAACCCGCCTGATGGTTTGTTTGAGAAGGGCGCGTCAGACTCATGTCTAACCTTCAGAAGGAAACAAGTTTCCTTCAAGTGACTTGGGCTGGCTATCCACAATCCCTCGTCCAGTCATCGATTCGCCCGATGCCCTGATGCTCCCTCCCTTTACGCCCACATGATAAATGATTTATATTAATAAATACAATGAAACATAGTGTGATGAAATTAATATAACATAAAATCATATAATATAATGCGGTATAATATAATAAAATGTAATATAGTATAATATAATATTTGATAAAATAATATACAAATAATATATAACAGTTAATGTAGAGTGTCAGTTATGCTCTTCTATCTTCGCAACACTGCAGGAAGTAAAGTATTTCTTTTCTAATAATAATAATATCCACATCAATAAAAATAATATATAATATTATTAATCATAGCAAAATGACAGTAATAACTATGAATGTAGTAGTGAAAATAATGTTATAAATAATAATATATAATACAATGAAAAAATGACATGTTCCGATATGCTATGATATATATTACTATGTATAATGGGCTTGAGTTTATAAGCCATTCCGCCCCCTCTCCTACTGCCACCAACACCTTCCATCGACCAATTGTCACCACAGACACACGTGTAGGCATGAGTCAGGAACCTGTGAGTAGCAAGCTCACCTTGTGACGACCTTGATGTTTAGTTGAAGGATTACTTTAAAAGTGATGACTTATAAGGAAAACAATTGTATATGTTGAGCAGTGGTACATGGTACTACTCATAATGAACTTCACAACGAATGACTCGTCGTGAGTGAAACTTCAATTCGATTCGACCTAAGTATATGATAACAACAAATATTCTTCTACCTAAAAGCATCGAGCAGAGCTCAGTACGAACAAAAAAGTATAGCAATTCCCTAATCCAGTCATCAATTCGTCTGATGCCCTGATGCTTCCTCCCCTTACGTACCCACAACAAATGTTTTTAAAATAATTCAATGGAAGTATATGGTATAATACAACATAATATAATATAATACAATATGAAATAACATAATATAATGTAATATAATATAACACAATTCAATATACGATAACATAATTGCTTACAGTGTCACACACACACCAGATGGCCTGTCTAGTTGCTCTCGCTCCAATTAATTTTATCTTGCAAAATTTTCATATAATATAATAGTCATGTATATAATATAAACTAGTATACTTAGAAATCTCTTGAAAAGATTCCTAGTTGGTCATATAGGGAAAGCTTGTTTAGTTAGAAAACGTGTGTAGTTGATTTGCCAAAAATTTCCATAAAATATCGAATGGCTAAAACACTATCTTAGAAATGCGAATCCACATTTGCTATATTAAATGTGAAAATGTTTAATTTTCAATTTTCAGATGAACCATTGATTTCACGAGAAAATGAAAAGATAATACAGTCTAATGAAAACAAAAAAAAAATACATCGGTTAAACATATTTCGAATAGACGGCGGTATTTAGTCTAGTGTGTTATGTTTTGATTTCGCGATACGTAAGCATCGTTGATTCAACAAAATATGAAAATTTGGAATGATCTCACCGGTATTCACACTCGCAGTTCGTCCGACAACGTAATTATTACACCGTGATCGAACGACGATTCTGCTGCCTACATTGGAAGATGTCACCGAAAATTCATTATAGCCACAACTTCAGCTATTTACCGCGAGACGGCACATCACTACCAAAAAAGCAAAAAGTTTAGCACTCGCGCTTTTGATGGTCAGAAACACGATGGTTATTGTCCCGTATTAAATTTTCGAAATTACGCTAACAAATAAGTAACCTTTGGGACTCCTGACATCTGTCGTTAGCACAACACTTTTTCTATCACAATAAGGCCTACCACACTCACTTATTCCTCGGTCAAACGATTCATCAATCGATTTTGCCAATCGAATAAAACTATAAATAGCACCTGCTTCAATATATCGTACAACTGGTATATTTTTCAGACATTTCCTCCTTTAAGATACAAGTAGTTGGTAGCTACATTCCAAGGAATTGAAAGCATCAACACTCGTAAAGTGATTCGGAAGGCGAAAATCTAACGCAACAATAATCCGGATGGCGCAGCCCGAGCGAAGCAAAGCGCAAGAATACAGAGCAAGAGAAAAATGCGACCGTACGCGACGAGTGGTCTACACGAACTGGTTTCGAAACTACAAGAAAATATGTGCAAATTTATTTAAAAAAGCGCACTCAAGGTAATAGCAAATATAAAAGGTCTTAAAATACTTTAAAAAGTCCCCGAAAAGTTGATCAAGATCCGACTCCCGGTTCTGGTATCAGAGTGAGATTAGTGAAAATTTTTAATTTCATGAGTATTTTTTCAGAAGCGATGGCGAAACGAGATGCACATTTTTATAAAACATACTGCTAAATTCATCTAGTTGGCAGTTATTGTTAGTTAGTGAATATATAAAACTATCTCCTAGTCCCCGGATTCCACTTCCAAAAGCACCGATAATTGTGAAGAAGAGGTATAAAAACGGAACTCACTTCGATTTCTCAACAACGCTTAAAAAGGTTTTCATGAATCATGATTCAAATTAAAGCTACTGTTGTCTCAAAATATACTGAGCAATTTCATCTAGATCCGACTTCCGGTTCCTAAATTATAGGGCGATGAGTGTCAAAACATTCAAATCGTCATTCAAAATGATGATGCAAAACAATAACTACTTGTAGTGGAGAGTAAAAAATGTAATATGAGAGGAAACACTCAAAATGTACAATCGTTTGGAAGTAAACAAAGAATGAGTTTGTATGAGTCCCGTACGTTGCTGGGTTAGAAGAAAAGCTGGCAAAATATTAGAAACATTTTGATATGAATGTTTCTTTCAGACCACCAAACAAATTAAAAGATTAACTTTTTACTAAAACGGAAGATAAAATCATAAAGGACAAAAACACAAATGTTGATTATGAGATACCATGTGAGCAATGCAAGAGGCCGCCATTTTTATATTAGCGAATCGAACAACATAAATACAATGTTAGAACAAAAAATACTGCTGAAACTGGTTTAACCTAACACAGTGTGAGAAATGGCCATATTTTCAATTTCGATAGAACAAAAATCCTAGCAACACAAGTCTGATAGCGAAAACTTTTTATATTAAAATAAGAGAGAACGAAAATGTAACAAACATACATCATGACTCTATAACCTTCAAATCAACTCTATTATTTGGAAACTGAAATGACTGACAGATAAAAAAAAAAGAAATGTATGGAGAAACAGTTTTTTTTCAACAATACCACAGTAATATTTCTGAGATTATGAGTAATTTGAGAAAGGCGTTATACCACCACTAGGTGAATTAGAACAAGATTTTTTAAATATATTTCTGTTGATCGGTGCAATTTCGAAAATATTCTGAGTAATTGCTTCAAAACAATGTTGTTTAAATGGTTTAAAAGTATTCAAAATTAAAGATACACAGGTACACATCAGTCTTGTCGATTTACACAATAGACTTACATGATTATTCTCTCTTGCACTAGGTTGCTCTTCTTAGAGATAAATCAATCGTTGGTTTTAGCGATTTATTTAAGGTTTTATTTTAGGGTACTACAAGTTTGAAAGCAGATTTCACTTTTCATCACTATCACCGAGAACCAGACCTTGAGAAAAGATAGATATTCAAACTGCGAAAAAATGAAACTAGCGAATTAGAATCAAGTCATGATACAGTATGAACTGCAACCAGAGTGTGCAAAGTATCATGCGCGTGTTCCGCGCTACATAACCGGGTGGCTTTCTGAACTGTGTTTCCACGTATGTCAGAATAGCTTAGTTGGTTGAGTATCACCACGGCAAAGATAAAGTTTCAGGTTTGAGTACTTTCTCTGGTGACTCTTTTTTGTAAATTTTCATTTTTTGCGTTTTCATTCTTTTATTTTCTCTTTCCGTCTGTTTCTCGTTGGGAATAATAATTGAGTAGAAACTGAATGTTATGTTTGTTAATTGCTTCAAAAATAGCCAAACGCCACTGAATTTTATCTAATTGCTGTTTTTGTTTCCCTGTTGATGTGTCCGTTACTATTGGACTCTCTGTGTAAGTTTATATTTGGAATAGAGAAGAGCGTCAAAAAATATGACCAGGTTGGCTAGTAGAATATAAGAAAATCATTTCAAAATATTACATTTAGGTAACTACAAATCAAAATCTTCAATCAAACCATCGGCAACAGGATATGTCGTGACAAGTCAAAACAAAAATCAATTCAAATTAGAAAACCCTAACACATGCGGGCTCAAAAGACAGGTCGGCTCCGATCAGTTGATGAATGTGCGGACGCAGTGATTAGTTGGTGTCGACACAACACACCACTTCACACCTAAGCCTCTTCATTAGATTTAGAATGAAATTCCTGTAATTTTTTTTCTGGGGTGCGCGACAAATCTACTTTTTTAAAATAGCTTTGTTTTCATTTCTTTCAAGATAGGAACAGACTCTTCGAGTTTTTCACTACACGTCCGATCCGAGCTATTTGTGTTCGTCCAAGAGTACGGTACCCCTTTTTGGTGTGTGGTTGAGAAATATGCAAACAATTTATGAGTGCGTGCCGCGGGGCAACTTCAAAACATAAATACTTTGTATGAGAAGGCAATCCTGCTATATGGCGAAGGTCAATATTACGTCAGTTTATGCGACTGCAATTTACTAGCATACAATTGATTTATTTTATTTCGCACTTATTAAGGAAATTCAATTGAGTGTTGACATATTAGAAATTAGTAGTACAGTTTATGTTCATATTAGAAATTAGTAGTACAGTTTATGTTCATTAATTTGTTGGAAGTAACTAATTTTGCTCACTGTTTTCAAGACTTTACTAATATTGCGAAAAAAATTATTCTTATACAACAAATTTAATGATTCTCACAAAATCGAATTATCTTTCTAACATGGTTAGTTAAACCGCTTCCATTGTGTTTCATTTCTTCTGAACTAAAAACAATTTCGTCCAAATGGCTCACAGGGAGATGGCTTCTACCACACCTTTAAATAGGCGGTGTAGTATGATGACCGTTTTGAGGTACACACATACACATTTTATCGCTTCAGAACATTTCAATAAAATTTTTGTGACAGTCAAGTAGGCAGAACAAGCAATCAGTGACTAAATGAACTTGAACTAATCGCAAAAAAAACTCTAAATGTATCCCGCGGACGAAAACCGATTCCTAAGACATTATACTTAAACGCTTATAGGACAAAAACAAAAATAAATGTTATTGCAAGGGGACACTGCGATAATTTGACTAGAATTATTTCATATGAAAAATAATGGATGACATTGAAAACCAACCAAAGCGAAGTAAATCTTGGAAACAAGATGACGGCAGTTCGGATTAACCTAAAATGAAATGTTAAAATAGCGATGACAAATGTCAACAAAAAATGCAAATTTCGCCGTTGTCGTTCGTTCACTCGCCGAGCAAACCATCTCTCTCAGTCAGTTTAAAAATGATCTAACCTTACGGTGACAGGCCCAGCAGCGCCACCAGTAATTGAGGACAATTTAAATTGATCATATTTAAATGATACTGAAAATTCTAGGCCCCACCGTACGTTCCAAGTGTGAAGTCATAGCTTGGCGGCGGGTGCTAAAATTATCGTGTTCGAGTTCGGTTTCAGATACACATCGCAACCCACGGCTATAAAGGCGACCTGCAGCACGTTGCGGTGTGATACCGAACCTACATTGACTAGGTCCAGAGATAGGGGAAAAGAACAACAATGCAAGTTGCGTGTGAAAATTTGCATACATTAGCAAAGTCGCATAATAACGGGAAAACAGTAGCCAACGTCGAAATGTGACCCTTGAGGAAACACTCGGCTGTTGATGACCGAGAAAATTACATCATCTAGGTGTTTACAATGTGCATTATGCAAAGTTTAAGTCGTGGAAAAGGGTTTTGGCACGTTGTTTTATATCTGAAAGTGGGCTGTGGCACAAATATAGACACTTCATGGTTTGTTATTAAACTTGGTTCATTTTTGCTAATCGGTATATTTTTACGAAGCAAATTGGGATATTCACGAAATTTAAAAATAAACCACTTCATGGGTTTCATCTGCTGCGTACGTAATTTGCCCAAGCGAGGGAATCTTTTTTTCTTAGTGGAAAATATTATTTTATTTTTCCCAACGTTTTTCGTTGGTTACTGACCAATGTTTCAATTGCTTTCTTTGTCTAGTGAATTTATGTCACGATTTCAACATTTTATAGCTGATTTAATGGATTTTAATGCTTGTTATTGCGAAGAAAATGAAAACTGTTGTTATTGGTAGAATATTTTTGGCTTGTTTCGTGATTGTGGCAGCTTGAGTAATTGTTATGAATTGATTGATAAATAACAAAACAATTTCTGTTTCTCACTACAGATGTTATATAGATGCAATGAGGATCAATAGCTTTTTTCCGATTACTCATATGTTTAGCACTTGTCAAAATACTAAAGGCCTCAACAGATCAATTGCAGAAACCAGTGACAAGTTATCAGATATCACATACTCCGATTTGGATGAAACTTTGCATTATGGCGGATCTGTGTTTTCAGAATGAAAAAGAAAATTGAACAAATCTTCATTGGAATCGAGAGAACGATAAATATAATTTAATATTTGAAGATGATTTCATGCAAATGTTGGTCGCCGCTCCGCTTTAAATGGTAAGGTCCAATATTGTCACCGGTCCATAATCCACACTAAACAGTGACTTTTTTGGGATGCATTGGTAGCTCTTGCAATGCTTCTGGCTTGTCTTCACTGCAGTTTCGCAACCGGTAGTCGGATCCGCATAAAATCCAATTGCAACTGATGGAACCATAAAAATTTTAATTTGAATTTATGTTGGTGAAAACCGGTTCAGCCGCAGAGATGCCAGGTAAAAATTTCAAATATCTTCAGACAGGGTTGGAAAAGTCTGTATATCTGAAAAAAATATCTGCAGTCAGCAAGTATGTCTTGCTGACAGCCATTTCTCTAAGAAGTATGATACGCAAAACTAATTTGGGCAAGCAAAAAAAAAAAAAAGGTCGCGAAAATTTTAAAAGTCTGTAAATTTTGACGAAAGTCTGCGAAAAACTGGATTCTCAAAAGTCTGCACAAGAAAAAATGTCTGCAGCACTATTTACGAAATCTGCAAATTTACAGACAAATCTGCAGATCTGGCTTCTCTGTTCAGCCGTCTCAGCGGAAGAGTTTTTTACCTCTATACTATTTCGGGTACTTTTGAAACCGAGACCAAACAAATTCAGCATCGTCGCTTTTAACGACGATTTTAAATTTTGAACTGACTTTATCCTGTAGCTCCGGAAGTCAGATCCGCGTGAAATTTAATGACAATCCGATCAGCCGTCTCTGAGTTCAGTGGATGAGTTACACTTTGAAGTATGCGACCACTATTTTCTAAACCGGAATCTAAGGATTGTTATAGCCGAAGTCAGTTATGATGGCCAAAAGCTTCGCACGATTCGTAAATTGGATCAGTTTTGAGTCCGATTTGGAAGATTTTTTACTTTTTTTGCATCGTCGGTCTAAGCGACGCTTAGACGCTTTATTCCGGAACCGGAAGTCGGACCAAAATGAATCTTAGAACCTTTGTATGTGATTATAATACATTTCATTTGATTCAAGTATATGATAATCAACTCAGCCATCTATGATAATCAACTCAGCCATCTTTGAGAAATCGGAGCACACTCCATTTTGAGCATGTTGGACAAAAATTTCTGGTTCTTCCATAAGCAGAAACTGTGATTGAGATTATTTGATCATCTGCTAACAAAATCTACAAACTCGAACGATTTATAAACAAAGTTCAAGGAAATTGGGGAATTTACATGGTCATTTATAACATATAAATTGAGTGAGCGAATATGATAAATACAATACATATTCTCATAAACATACACCCAGACATTTGAATTTTATTTTCACGTATTTTCACTGTTAGAATCCAATATTCGTTTTTTTTTTCACTACAACAAAAGAGAGTATCAATGCCAACGTCACTCCTTTCCCATACGATAAGACAAAACCAAAATAACGTGTGCAGTGAGAATCAGTCGAATTTCAATTCTCATTGTTTCTTTGATACAATGAAAACCTATTAAGTTTTGCTATATAAGCGATGAAATAAGATCAATCAAAGTAATTAAACCTAAGAAGCTCTTTGGGAACCAAAAGGTGACGTAGTATCTAAATTGTAGATACAAGCCCCAACAGGTAAAACTAATTGTGAATCGTGTTCTGTCATAAACAATTCGCGAAGCTTCGGGTGAATATCTATACTGCACAATATACGACTTTCACTGACAACCGAAAGAGACTGAAAAGGTTAATGAAAGAAAGAACTCAATTTTGAAACTATTGTTTCGCTCATACCGCTAACTGGACATGGATCTCATTCTCATAATTTGCAAGGAGAGCTGAGAATTAAAATGATTTTTTACTAACGCTAATCTGGACTTATTCTAAAAGAAAAGTTGCTACTAGTAACTATATTACGTATCTGCAGAGGATAGAACTAAAGGTGTTATATAATATGACATTAGTTTCAAAAGCTAATTATCAAACCCGCTCTAAAAATGGTAATATAACAATGTGAAAGCAGCTATCTGGAATTTTCAAGAATTTTGCAACCATCGATTATTAATTACATTCGCTCGTGTACACTAAAGCGCCAACTGTACGACAAGCGCCAACGATAATTTGTTTGCTATGTTTGGTGCTTGTTGTTGTATAACATTCAATAATGGTTGCAAGTTTGGCGTATCTGATATGTTTCATATAACAATTTCCAACACCAGCGGTTTTAAACGTATTCTTATTAAAATTGATTGAAGATGAAACGTAACAAAGTATGTTCTAATGTTCAAATGGTTAAAATATAGAATGCTTCAGCTGTGACTTCTTTTTTCAAAAGGCATTAATGAAATTAGCTTCAAATGATAGTATTATAAAAAATTTAAAATACAATAACAGAAGTGACTACGAGTTTTTTTAATTTTATTTTTTCCGGCTAGTTTTCATTTTCTTGGAGAAAATATTGAACTTTTATTCAGTGTATATTTTTCTAGAGTGTCTAGTTGATATTTTGCAACTTTTTCTTAAACACCGTATGGGTATAATTTGATGCTACTAAATTACAAAGATTAAAAGAAAGTGTAAATAAAACCGCATTCATCCATTTAAAAATTTAGTCATGTGTTGAATTGTTTTCACATTCTTGCAAAAGAGATGGAATGTCATAATGAAAGTATAGTCGAAGGTTCGTCGAGCTCGAAGGTTGTGAGGTCTGATGACTTGAAATGAATATATTGAAATTGCTCTTAGATCAATGATTTGTGGCTCCAATGACTTCCCGATTCACCTTATACGCTTGATTTGGCTCCCACGAACAATTATTTGTTCCCAAACCTCAAAAAAATGTCTTATCAATAAAAAAAACCTTTTTAATCCACCTAGTGCCTTTCTCATATTACTTTTATTTTCAAAAACATCAGAAGATTCTGTCAAGTTTCTTTTTTTTCAAACTTGAATAAAATCAAAAACTTTCTTCGGTATAAACTACCATCACCTTTTCAATTTGTAAACAGTTATGGCAAGTTAATATAAATTAAAAAGTGGCAAACCTGCACGCTATACGAAATTTAACAAAGCACGCTGTGTGTTATGCTTATGACAGACATGTGATATCGGAATCACTGTACACCGTGAAATCACATGTCTGTCACCCTGAATCACGGTGGTATCACGCGAGCATCATGATACAACGGTGATTTCCGTACTACGGTCATTTATCGTTGTACTGTGCAAAATCACATCACTGTTTACTGCTACCAGCGCCAATGACGAGCGATGGTGAACTCACGAAACAATATTTCCTTCTTCTGAGTATCAAATAATAAACAACCTTTGTTTTATTTTGAAAAAACAATCTCTGTAAAATGCTAACCAGCAGCATAAAACTTATACAATTTATCAACGTTTTAGCTTATCTTCAAAAAGCAGTCAAACCAAGAAATGTTCATAAATTTTGTGAAGTTTTTAAATACAAATAAGGAAAACAATATATTCATATTTGTACATAAAATTAGCACAATTGAGTTATTGTTTTCTTTTCAATAACAAGTAAATTTATTGTTGAAATGGATATAGAACACATAATGATTCATATTTCGAGTGCACATATGGTAATAATTAACGATAAATACATCAATAAACCAATTGTGCAGTCACAACTTTAAACTCCTCAAAATCCTACAGCCAAGTAGACCATTTTTCATAAGCGTGAAGTAAAACGAAGTATCAAACCTATGTCAAATCTATTTCGGAATGATTTCAAATTCAAGAAGTTTTTAAAATCAGCTTTATGATAAACATAATCCTTTTTAAGAAAATTTCGTAATGAATAAACTGCATTTTTTTGCAATATGTGTGTGCCATGCAGTTTTTATTGGTTACATAATAAGAATATCTTAAATTTATTTACTATTTTGAGGCTCAATGTAAAAAGTTAATGCGCTCTTATTTTTATTGTGAATATGCGGGTAAAAAAGGAATTATTACTGAACAACTCGAAATTTTTGCGGATTTTGCAAAAGTCGGCATGATTTACAAACAAAATTTGGTGATTAATCACCTTTTCGGTACAAATCAGCTTCGTTGCATAAAAGATAGTGCTAGTGTTCCGAAAATTAGTTCTAAAAGCCTTTCATACTTCCTCCATTTTTTTTTTATTTGATTTTACGGTGGAACATCAAAATTGTGGACATCAAATTTTCCCTAATGCTAATTACATTTAAATAATGAAGGTAAAAATCATGTATCCCAGAACAAACGAGTCATGAATGTATCTTAAAACCTTAAAATTTGATATGAGTGAAATTGTCATCCAAAGAACACTCACACACAGAATTAGTTTTAATTGCCACTCTCATTTGATTATATCTGTCATAAATCAGTTACTAGGAATACACTTCAAACCGCAAATATTTTTGGTTTCTATATTATCGATCATCGGAGCTGGGAAATTAAGAAAAGTATTGAGTTGTTTCGTTTCGCTGCATATTCTTTCTGAGCGCAAAACATGTCTGTCACCTCGTCGTTGTACGCGTACAGCGTTGTACAGAAATCATTGTACGGAAATCACATGTCTGTCAGGGGTATTAGGCGTGTGCGTTTTCGTCCTCTTCCGTATTAGCACGTACCAATGCGTACCGATTTTGCATCATTTTGTATGACAGTTTAAAAGTTTTGATACTCATTGCCCTATAATTTCGGAACAGGAAGTCGGATCTGGATAACATTGCGCAGTATCTTTTAAGACACTGATAACTTTAATTTGAATCATGATTTGTGAGAATCGGTTTAACCGTTGCTGAGAAATCGAAGTGAGTTCCGTTTTGGAAGCTTTTCTTTACTATTACCTGTGCGTTCGGAAGTGGAAACCGGGGACTAGTAGTCCCAAAGTATATTTATATATCCACCAACTAACAAAGTCTGCCAACTAGATGAATTAATCAGTAAATTTTATAAAAATGTGCACCTCGTTTCGCTATCGTTTGTGAAAAAATATTCATGAAATTGAAAATTTTTATTAATCCCACTGTTACACCGAAACCGGAAGTTGGATCTGGATCAACTTTTCGAATACTTTTTAAAGAATTTCAAGACCTTTTATTTGCCTCTTAGTTTATAAAAATCGGTTGAGAAATTTCCGTGAAAATTAAATGCGCATTTTCCCATAGATTTGCACATATTGCCTTGTAATTCCGGAACCGGAAATCGGATAAATATTAAATTCAATAGCAGTCCGGAAGTCGGATCGGGATAAAATCCAGTAGCGATCTATGGGACTGTAAAGCCTTTCAGTTTGTGAAAATCGGTTCAACCATCTCTGAGAAAATCGAGTGCAATTACTTGTCACATACACACATACAAACATACATACATACACACAGACATTTGCACAGTTCATCGAGCTGAGTCGAATGGTATATGACATTCGACCCTCCGGGCTTCGATTCAGAAGTCGGTTTTCACAGTGATTGTGTAGCCTTTCTATATGAGAAAGACAAAAATCAATTTACGCGAAGAAAATAATCGATGCTGCGGACGAGTATTCGCAGCCGGATCAAAAAGTTCTAAATAAATAAAATTGAATAAAATAAAACAAAAGCAAACCTTTTTTAATTCTTTACCACGCCTAGTAGTTGATATAAGAAAAAAAATCTTACAATTTTTATGATCCTTAAAAAAAATTTCAATTAACAACTAAATTATGTTAACTTCAGGTCAATATTTCGTTTATTATATGCGAAAAAAATTGACATAGTAATAAAAAAAAGTGTAATTTCGCAGTTTAATATTGAAGAGAACGTTAACGGCAACTGGAATGAATCTTTTACTTTCGGTAGATCAACAAGAAAGGCTCAAAGGGTTCTTAAGTGTTTAAAGTAAAATGTACAGGTAGCGTACGGAATACATATTGTCCAGAATACGAGTGGAAAATAATATAATTAATGAAAAGGATTTTTCGGATTTTTGCTGTATAACCCGGGTCGATGATTTAGAGTGTAAGGCGTTGGTCTGAAAAGCCAGATATATGTTCGAGGCCTGATTTGGAAGGATTCTTAGTGTCCGTAGGATCGTATCACTGACCACGCATTAGTCCTATACACTTACGAATCGCCTGTGAGGTCCGTTGAAACAGAAAGTCAAGGTCCGCATTGGAGTGTAGTATCCTGACTTTGCTTTGCATAGTGTCCATAATCGAAAATTTACAAAAAAAATCTGATATCACTACAATTCGAAAGAATATGGAATATGCGGCTTCAAGCAATGAAACTAGGATTCATTATTTCGAGCAGGGAAAAGCCCGTTGGAGCTGAAAACCCTTTTTCTGACAGGCATAAAACCTCTTTAATGCAAAAAAATGCATAACATCGCTTAACAATGCAATTATTACGGATAACTTAAAAATACTAATAACCCATATAACAACTATTCTTGAGACTAGTAGCGTATAATTAGAACTATCAAGTGCGAATATTCAGAACAAGCTTTTTGTAGTAATACGTGACAAGTGAAAATAGAAAACATTAGAACAGCGATTGAAGAGGCGACATAAACTGAGAAACATTTTATTCTAGAACGGATAATTCTTGAAAAGGGTAGAACTGAAAATCGAGATGATGACTGTCTAAATTCATTTTTTGTAACAGATCTGAACTATTAATTCGATTTAGTAGTACGTCTGAAACGAAGACTACATTGAAGGCATCATGGCGATCGAATAGCGGGTCAAGATTTTATAATATCCATGAACATTGATTATCATAACCTGAATTGTTTCTATAAATAAAGTTGTTTAGTTCTCAGTTTGTAAAATTATTGTTTCCTATGTTGCCTGGAAAGTTCGTTATGTAAAAAAATTACCTTGCCCTACACACTGCACGAAATACATTAATTGATCACAAGGTACAATTTTTCACTTTTCAACGCTTCGTAAGACAGTCCCTCCCAAAACGATTCCAACAGTTCCGATGGTAGCTTAAGCCAAATATTCGACATTATTCCATACACGCAAAAAAAGATTCGTGCTTTCTCATTACGAACTGTTTGTTCGATCATTCCAACAATGACTCAGAAATTTCCGAACAACTCCATCGTTGATTGTTAGCCAGACGCGAACAAGACTTCCTTTGTTTGAATAGTGTGGCATCTCGATATCTGAAAACCTGTTTCACACATCATACTAACTTTCATATAGGGAAATTGTACCTATGTTCGCCCTCATGTACGATATGTAATCTCAATCAATATTGCTGCTAAAGATTTGAATTCTATTGAAGTCATGTATCACTTTAAAACACTTGGTAAATATATAATTTTTTTTTTTTTTATTTTTTTTTGTGTAAATATATAATGTTGATAAATTATTTATGTCACTCAACAATGTTGGAGTACAGTAGGAATTGTCATACTGCTATGAAAACGAAAGGAATATTTAATCCGAGTGAGCTCAAATGACTGGAATAAATACAGACACGATTACCCCAGATCAGTGGATCCAGCCTCCAAAATATTGGATCGCGGACAGGTGGAAGCGCAGAAGCGAATGGAATGAAAATGCAATCTCTCGAATGATAATTTGGTTCCCTCATTCCATCTTCCGGCTCAGCGAGCTATGAGCACATCGTTGGCCCGTGAAGCATAATGTGAAAGATTAATCAATACTACTGTGGTCCATAAATACAATGAGGTGTGTTGCATTATGCTGATTTCAATATTGAGTAGATACTTTATACGTATATCCTCAAATGTTACTTTTATTTGCTTGCTTTCTTGTTGCTTTTATTTGTTTGATTTATGTGAATCTATTTCTTTTCGACGTTCTTGGAAATTCGCTTGATTTCGACCATCTACCGTTTCTCATAGATCAAGCACTTGCTTCTCGGTGAAGAAGGAAAATATAAATATAATCAGTCGACAGCAAGTTTTGGTCTTTTTTTAATCACAAACAGATGTATAATTCGCTCAAACTATGACAAGAAATTCTGAAACCCAGAGGGCCGATTTTCAAACATCAAGCGATTCAGCTCGACGAATTGAAAAAAAATGTCTTTGTATGTGTACTCGTATTTATATACGATCTGCAAGGGATATCGACATGTTTTTTTATCGGTAGAATGAGCCTCTGTCTTTGGATCTTTAAAAAAAATTTCAGTTAAAGTCAATCTTTCGTCGGGAAAACACTAAATTCGCGAAATGTGCTTTGGGACCGTGTGCTTTTGCACATACCATGAAGAACCAAAATTGAACTATGCAGCTGCGACTAAATACATTATAAAGTTGGTATCGTTTGTGAAGAAGTGGGTTAAACGATTTAATGAGTCGATGACCTTCCAAATCGTGATTCGGTAGGGAAAGTAACTAATAAGGGTGAAAAATAAATCGTGGTTTTTTTTGCGCAATCCTGGATTGTCCTTACGTCAAGGACTAGCGGAATTGAAGAAAAAAGGTCTCGAGGTCGCCATTCGGAAGCATGTGTGCGCAAACAATGTAAGATAATGACCCTAGAATGCATAGTGACGGTTGATTGGCCTTCGCCTGATGCAAATCCTATCGAAAACATCTGAGCCCACATCAAGCAAAAGCTCCGGGGAAAACGTGTTTACACTTTGAAGCCGCTCTCTCGACAAATTCAACTCATTTGAAAGACACTTCCTCTTGAATATACCGAAACTCATTTGAAAGACACTTCTACTTGAATATACCGAAAATTCAGAGGAAAGTATGCCTCGGAGATGCCAAACAACAATTGATGCTGGTGGCGATTGCACTCACTATTAAACTGAAAGCGCGTTACCTCATAATGTTCATAAATGAATGTATAAATCAACAACTATTATTAAATAAACTATTTCAAAATTTTGCAGAACACGCTCTCACTTAACAGGATCCTTGTGGCTTCGAATCATGGGTAGAAGTCGTTTTTATAAACATTCCTTGATGTATATTTCGCTGTTCATTGAAGCAATGGTGATGAAGGGTTTCGAAATCTTACCGCAGCTACAAATTGCTTGCCAGACCATAGCTTTCTTACCAAATTTTTCGACTTCAATCGATGTCTCGGACTGGCTTAACACTTGCCCTTCTCGCACCGTATAATATTGTGATCCCGGCAAGGATTTGTAATCGAGTTTCACGTAGGTTTCGTCGTCCATGATTATGCAGTTCAAATTTCCAGCAAGAATCGTATTGTACAGCTTTGGAACCCTCGACCTGATCGATGATTATAGGTTCGAAGATTCAAACGTTCTTTAGCACGAAGAACATTTAACTTCGAACTGCCCACTTTTTTGGCCACATCCCGAAATGAAACCTCCTACTTTTGCTCGAACGCCTTCAGTATACGTTTATCCAACTGAGGGTTAGCAGGGCCTTTTTTCAACCCGTTTTCGGTTTATCCTCAAAGGTGTTATCCTCACTGAACTTCCTGATTGCATTTTGCACGGCTTTATCACTTACTCCTTCCATTTTTGCTATCTTTCTCAGTGACAGTCCGCGTTCTGTGCACCATTTGAACACAATTTTTCGACGTTGTTCTGCTGAAAGTCCACGCATTTCGAAACAAACTAATGAAAACGAATAAACAACTGCACAAGTGGTTAGAGAAGAATGTAAACAACAGGACGCAGCCATAAAAATTGACAGATTCTGAACCATTGCGAAATGGCAGCGGTTTTTGGTTGCGTCCATACTTTCTGGGACAGTCTTGAACTATCCAATAAGCCAAAGATTCTGTCTTCTATCAGCGTAGATATCGATCGGTTTTACTACCATATCCCAATAGCAAAGGGTTTTGGAACAAGCACGGTGAAGTGAAATTTGGAAGCAAAATTAGACACAATTTGCAATGTTTTTGAGTATATGTAAGAATAAGTACAGTACTTTTTAGCATGGCGTTTCGACATGATTCGCTTCCAGCACGGTTCCTTTTTGGCAACATAAATGTTATTGAAATTTTTTAAAGGGTAATATGTTTAAGAAGGTACCATTTCAATACTTGGTAGATTGAGTACGTTTCGCCTGTGTGAACTTTTCAACAGTCATTTAGAGCGATGCACAGTGGTCCCAATCATGTCAAAACACGCGTTTTTTTTATTTGTGCTTCGGGAGTTAATTTTGGAGCTTTCATGTCTTCAGAAGAAATTCTGTTTGAAATAGTCCGCTTCTTTTAATAGAATCAAACGTGTCATTAATCCACCCACAAGTGAGTTTTAAAAAAATATTTTGCATACAATATGATATAGAGCATTTATGTCTTTAGAAAAATTGTAGACCATGTTCAAACAAGAAAACATGCAAACTGTAAAATGCATGTTTTCTTGTAATATTTGTAATGTAATATTTTTCTAAAGAAATCTTGAGACCTCGAATGATATAATTATACTCGGCCCGAGCCTAGATTATAAAGTCGGTTCTCACAGTGATTGCATAACTTTTTATCGATAAAAAAAGTTCATGCCGGTTTTCCTAAAAAAATGAAAATTTATTGACAAGAATTGTTCCAAATCCAATATTCAAAGTATTGTCCATCGCTAGCCTTTACTTGTTTCCACCTTTATGGCAATTCTCGAATATTCTTTCCGAGAAATTCGACCAGATTGGTCGCTATCAACGAATCGATCCATTCTTGACTTCATCATAATTGGAGAAGTGCTAGTCAGCCAGGTCATGGCTGCATTGACCGAAACAGAAAGTAATCGAAGTGCCTTGTTAAATATATCGTTGAATAAAAGAAAGTGATCGGAAGATGTCATATTTGAGCTATATAGAGAGTGGGGTAGGACTTGCTATCCTATTTGTCATCGGTAGGTCTTAATCGAGCAATTCGTAAAACAATTCATCTTTTTTTCCTCAAAAATACGATGAATTTCGGTGACTCTTTACTTCGTATTGAAATAATAAAGAAGAACTCCCAGAGAAAACACTTCATTCGCCGACTCACCGATATTAGATAATACCATTATAAAAAAGTATTATTGTTTACGCTTCAGTTCAGATTCTAAAACTGCATGATAAAAGCTTTCCAACGCAGATTTGGAAAGGTAAATCACTGAAATAAAAGTCAAATAACGCCATCTGTTAGAAATCGGAAAAAAACTTATTTGTACATCTATTATAAGAGAAAATCATTACATATGGAATGATCAAAAGGCATCAACTCATTGCTAGATAAATTAAGAACGTTTTGTTTGATTCAAGGATAGAGACAGAAATATTTCAAACCTTTTCCAAAACTCTCTATTGTATGCACTATGGCACCAAAATATCTCGATGTTCTAAAGCGGTGTGCAAGTGCACTAGCAGCTCAAAAATCCCTCGAAATTTAATCTAAACCGGACTGAGGTAAGTATCTTAATTTAAACTATACTCAAATATATCATATATCATCACTTACAATTCACGAGGAACATCGCAATAACACTGCTTTGGCAAAAAAGGTACACTACACATTTTTAAATGCACATATAATAGTTTTTTCAATCGGTACAAACTGTACAAAAAAAAACTGTGAATACGGTTCAAAATATCAGGTCAACAACTTTGCTTTCGCCGTTTTTTTTCAAAATAAAAGCTTTATGGCGAAAAAGTGCTTACAGATGTATTATTCAAAGTATTGTCCGTCGCTAGCGACAACTTCCTCCCATCTTTCCGGAAATGTTCGGATCCCGGCTCGAAAAAAGGAGTCCTCTTTTGACGCTATCCATGAATCAATCCATTTTCCACCTCTTCGAAGAATTGAAAATATTGATCTGCCAGGCCGTGTGCCTTTCGAACGAAATAGGTGGAAGTGATAAGGGGCGACATCTGGAGAATACGGCGGGTGGGGCAAGACTTCTCATTTCAGCGTTTCCAGGTACTTTTTGACCACTTTTGCGACGTAAGGGCGAGCATTGTCGTGTTGGAGGATGACTTTGTCATGTCGCTCTTGATATTGTGGCCGCATTTCTTTTAGCACGCGACAAAGGCGCATCAGTTCCGTAGCGTTCGGTTCGGTAGCGATCTCCTGTGATGGTTTCACCCGGTTTTAAGAGCTCGTAGTAAATCACTCCGAGCTGATCCCACCAAATACAAATCATAACCTTGACGTTTCCAGAACAAATGACACATAAAAGATAGAAATGTTCCCAGAAAAACAATATTTGAAGCATACGAAAGTTCCCAGAGAGTCGTTCATTTTGATTTCTTCCTCGATGCAGCACCAGATTTTACTAAGACATCTGGCATCAAAACAAATGTTCGATTTTGAAAATTTTACGTTCCGCCGGGTCGCGCCGCTTTCGAATTTTTCGAGAGACTTTTTTTGACATGCTGAATCTTTTAGCAAGTACCACTTTTTGAGATCGATGGTCACTCATTTTCCATACATCCCATTATACACGTCACACAGTGTTATCAGCCATACCAAAAATTAACTCACTCAAAAATCAGAACTAAATACTCAACCTTGAATCCAAATATAAATAATCGCATTCCAGGAAACAAACTGCGTTCAACCATACTATAACGGTTTAAGGCACTTGACAAAGAAAAAAAATGTTGAGCAATGTCTAATCGCTAACGCTCCAGTTGAAGTTCCTTTCAGGAGCGAAATAAAATAGAATGGAAATTGTGACGCAAAAATGAATAATATGTATAACGAGTGCGATAAACATTATGCAAATTACACCTCATCTGGCTGGGACACATACTGATCGTTGCTGCACCAGCGAAGCCCCAACCGTATGCTGTATGTGAGAACATTCTCGTCGGGGCCGAGTATGATGTCAATTAGATTATGGACTTTTAATATCCAGGAAGTTGTAGACTGTGTATGATCAGATAGCAGAGTCATCACAATAACAATAATAGTAGCACTGTACGACACTGTCAAACCCTAACTTACTTAGTTAGGTAGAATCGGCACATCCATCAATCATTTACCTGGAATGAAAAGAAACAATGATACATTAATAAACTTACTGAAGCTATCCACAGTTACTTTGGGTGTTATAGTAGGTCAAATTCAAAACAAATAAAAAATATCAAACAACACTTTTAACTTGCTTTAATTGAAGCAGTGTTTGTCACACATAATGCTAACGATTGAAATCGAAAAACCTGTTTTTATCCAGTTTTTTAATGTTAAGTGGTGTGATGATGCCAAATTATTCCTTTTTTTTCAAAAATATTACTAAACGAAACTTGAAAAAATATAAAAAACACGAATGAAGTCAGTTCCGTCTGACCATTATTGCCGATACTTCCGGAACTGGGAATGTGAAACCGATATAGCCGAAATCGGTAATCAGTTTTCTGCAACATTGAGAAATTTAGAAAAATTTTGATGATGGTGTGTAATTTTAAACACACTTCACTCTGTAACTCTGTAACCGAAAGTCGGATCTGGATACAATTCAATACCAATTTATTCACTTGAACCTAAGGTTGTGAAAATCGATTCAGACGTCTTTGAAAAAATTAAGTTAGTTCAGTTTTTGGAGTTTCTGAACCAGTGGCGTATCGTGACAAAATTGACTAGTTGTGCACTGCTTATGTGGTATGATAGCAGATGTAATAGTTCGTTGTAAGTGAAAACTAAAGATTCAGGAATGAAGATTCGCATGTGTTTTTCAATACAATGAGATAATGATGTACTATCGAATGGGATTTTTTTTAATAAACAAATCTCAGAGCTGAGCTGAGTAATTCTTTCTCTTCATGAATCTGTGCAATAACTCATGTGCACGGAAAAGACACTTAAACAGCGACAATAGATATTTGAAATTTTGTGTCTGATGTATATGAGATGCGTGTAAATATACGCAATTTCGGTGCGATCCAACCTGCTTTCATCGAATAAATAAAGATTCCAAAAACAATTGAATTTGGATGGGTTTGAGGACGCATTCCATTCCTTTAATTCGACCGGTTGTGAAGTGCACGAGGTGCTCATGAGGACGAGACGCCACTGTTCTGAACACTATTTCCGATACTTACGAAACCGGGAACTAGGAACAGTTATTTGGTTATTTGGTCAGCAACTAAAACGAACTTCAATTTTAAACGGGTTTGAGCCAAATTTATAAAATTTTTCCGTAGTTTGCATCGTTGATGTAAATGACGGTTTGACATTTGAAACACATCCAGTCGGATCTAGATGAAACTATACAGTAATTTTTGAGACCTTCATTTGTGAAAATCGGTTTAGGCATCTTTCAGAAAATGAAGTGACTTGCGCTTTGGAGTTTTTGACCACTAATATCTGTATTTCCGGAACCGGGAACTGGAAACCGATATATCTGAAATCAAACATTTGTCCGTCAACTAACAAAACACGCCCAAGATAAGAATTATATGGCTAGTTAAAAGGACTTTATTCGTTTTTACGTCGCCATGTATATAAAATACTTGTGAAATTGACATTGTTTTACTTATCATACTGTAATTCCAGAACCGGAAGTCGTATAAAGATAAAATTCAACAGCGTTTTATGGGATTGTAGGGCATTTCATTTAAATCTAAGTTGATAAAAATCGGTTCAGCCGTTTCGGAGAAGATCGACTGCATATTTAATGCAATTCTGGAACCGGAAGTCGGATCCGGATGAAATTCATTGACATTCTATAAGAAAGATGGACCTTTCATATGAATTTAAGTTTGTCGAAAACGGTTCAGCATTCTCGGAGCAAATGAAGTGATTATTTTTTTTGCTTATACACACATACCCACACACATCTTGCTATCTCGACAAACTGATTCAAATGATATCAGACACTCAAGCTTCCGGCCTGCAAAAGTTGATTTTCACAGTGATTGTATATCTTTGCTATATGAGAAAGGCACAACAAAAACTGATTTTACTTTTATTAGTATCCAATGAAAAAGGATTATGAAAGGAATACCGGTTATGAAAATTTGCGATAAAATTACCGTAAAACCCGGACTCGAATCTGTGGCTTTTCCTACCCAGGAAAGTCATTTTACCAATTAAACTGCCCTGTATATGAAACACCACACAGGAATCAGTCAAACTGCCACTATCACACATCATCCAAAATTATTTAGTAAATGATGACGCTGATGTATCTCAAAAAGCGGCAAAAGAAACAACAAAAAACCTTAAATTGAACTAAGATCAAAACGAATTAAGGTATCTTTAAAAAACAAACATAATCAACTGAATGTAATAGAATAAATCTTCAAAACAAACCTTTAAAAAACACAAGCAAAATCATTAATCCGTTTAATCTATACTAATAACAAAAGGTAAATCGAGTGTTTTTTATGCTACATTCCAACATAGACGAAAGAATTTAAACTTGAACGAAAATGCTAGGAAATAATTCAATTTCGAGCCATCGTCGATGTGAGAATTAATTAACACGTTTGTAGATTTGTTCCAAATATTTGATTCGTCTCCAATTAAACTAGCGCAGCACGAGCAATGGTGTCGGCAAACATGGCGCCAGCAGATCAGTTCACGATAGCACAATTTGCTTGATTTTAATTCGACGAAAAAACAAATTTATTCAATTGATGCTCCAACATGGGATGAAATTTTGATTTGATCAGTGCTCAGTATGGCTGCTAGGATTGATGTATGTTGTCTTATAGTGTTGAGTGAATGTGTTCGAAGAGTCCAAAATCGTAGCGTTTTCTAACGATATCAATCGAAAAATTGATTGAATTTTAGTATCACTGGTTTTAATGATACACAAACGGAAATATAATTTCTAAAACCTTGAAAAACTTGTTATTTAGCAGACTAGCAACGAAAAGTCTGCTCGTAAATATGCACCTCGAGAGTCACGAACCGTACAAAAACTTCAACCAATGAAACTTCTGACCTTTTTTTTTGTTGTCTGAGTCGACCTTGCTGTATGTATTTAATTTCGTCTGAACGTGCAACCGGACAAGACAATAAAAGCCAGCCTAGTCTAGCACATGCGAGGTAAGCGCATAATACTCAGGTGACACAACTGATGCTGCACTGCAGAATCTACAAAATAGCAGAAGCAATAGTAGTAAAGTGCCCTATGGTAATTATTCAAGGAGGATAAAACAGATGTTCAACAATGCAAAATTATCTTATTGATTAGCAA
Organism: Malaya genurostris; assembly: GCF_030247185.1. NCBI lineage: Eukaryota > Metazoa > Arthropoda > Insecta > Diptera > Culicidae > Malaya > Malaya genurostris. The sequence continues at coordinate 116,590,067 of NC_080572.1, forward strand.
CTTTTCCAGTTGTGTGTTATTCTCAGACCTGAACAAGCGTGTCACATATTGATTATTTTTTTTAATTCCACAATTACAATTCCCGACGGAATCCGAAAATGTAAAGGTTTTTTTTATAAAAGTTCTTACCCATTTAGATTTAGTTTTGTATTTTATTATTTGGCTCACATTTTGATTTAGTAATCTTCACGACAAAAATGGACGTGCGGCGAATGACCATAAACGGTTAAAGTCGCTAATAAAGTAAAACAAACAAATAAAAATGGACAATTTGCATCATGAGCCATTTTAACTCTAGCGTTACTTTTGAGAAGAGCTTAAGCAAAAATTCCATGAAAAATTTTTCAAAAAGTTATATCTCATAACGGTTTGTTAGTTTGATTTGGTGTTTTCGGCAACGATTCAGATAACTATTGGGACAATATGAAGAAAGTGTAGACCGTGAAAAATGTGTTTTTATTTTGTTCTGAAAATTAAACCAAAAAGTCAATTTTCTCAGTAAAGGTATTTTTGATTTCTTATAAATTTTTTGATATGACAACTGACAACTGATGACTTTTGTTTCACTATAGCTCAAGACGGAGAAACAATGGACCAGAAAGTTATCTTTTTAATCTGACATTTTTGAAAACAGTTCGAACGCCAAATATTCAATCGACGTGGTGTTGAACATTATTTTACTGAATGCTACCGTTCTCAAGATACAGCGAATTCAAAAGAACGATTACTGTACATCTATAACTTTCGATAGTTTTCGAATGTTTCTCGAGCCTTGTTAATTTAGAAGCATTTTTTTCTCTAAAGGGTAGATAATTGCTTACTTCTATGCTTGCCCTAATTATGTACTATAGTACAGTATATGATATTAGGTTGTGTAAAAAGTTGGGAAAGAGTTTTCTTAGAACACAATAATCGATCATGAAGTTGATTTGTTTGATGTAGCGCCTAACGAGTAGTGGGTCAAAAAGCAAAAAATATGGACGAAAATGATTTGAATTTACGTTTCGTCTTTAACTCATCAGTGCGTGACAGTTTACGTTGAACTGCTAGCGCGACCTGGCAGCTCAACATAAATCACTAAGCAGTCGTAAAGATTATACTACGTGCAAAACACTTTTTGCTATTACACCGAAGTGTAAAGTCTAAACTGACGTCTCGGACGAATTTTCGGCTTGCTAGCCGTACAGATTGTGGTAATTCGAAGGGAGGAAAAAAGTTTTCTTAACCCCCAAATTTATGCTAGGTACACATATTCATTTTGATTTGATTTTACGTTTCGTCTGTTTAAAGAAATAAGAACCGATGATTCCTTCAGCCCATAGACCGCACCAAACAGTACATTTATCGGGAATCCTGGCTTGGCTTAACATGCAAAAGAGTGAATGTAGACCGATTAATTTGGTGATTAGCTTCTTTATGGTGTTCACAGACGAACGAGTGCACCATAATATTCACGAAGTGCTCCATAAACAGTTTCAATTGAAATCTCAAAAATCCTAGTCGATTTTCTTAAAAAAAATTTTTTCCGAAATGCCACCAGATCTTGGCGATTCATGCAATTGTAAAATATTGAGCAAAAATTTTTTTTTCGATTACGAAATCTTTAAAATTTTTATCTCAGTCAATGTTTTTCTTCGAAGAAAACCCCTTTGTCTGCCTCGTAGACAAGCGTAGGCTATTATGAACCCCAATTCGATTTCCAACTGTTTCGCGTTTCTCCTCCTGTTGGTCTGACATATCCATAACCACTTGACAGATTGTAACGAAATTTGTCAATTTGTATAATACAATCAATTTTGTGCTTGAGAGAAACCTTTCGTGAAAACACAATTTATCACATGAATGCTCATATATTTTAAACAAAGCAATTGGAAATCTGATATCCATTCTGACAAGTTTACTTCTCACTAATATTTTTCTTCTTTCTATGTCAAAGCAAGAAAAATCTTGGTGAGAAAACACAAATTCGTTAGCAGTTGAAGTTCGGAAGGATTGTAGTTTTTAGGTACCCTGAGCTGTGTTTCGAGGGTGAGTGCTTTGAAAACGGGATGCTCTGAAAATTGTTTGGAACACATGGCTGGAGCACCAACAAAGTAACAAAGAAAGCTTCTGATGCAATGTGCACTGCTTATGATGTTTGTATCTATTTCGCAGAGCGCTGATGACACTTCGGGAAGATCAAACAAGCTTTACTGTACTTTGTAGGCACGTACCGAAGCGCTTTTAGCATCTAAGAGCTTACACACAACACATATGTGACAATGTACACATACCACCAAAATAATAACTACCAGATTATAAAACGAATGAGAAAAACTTTATTCCACTTGCAACGTAGAAGCGGAAACGGGCGCTTTAATGGGTTTTACGGTGGACTATGGAAAATTAGAGTCTTAGAGTGATAAAACATAGGAGAGATATTTGCGTTTTGGAAACAAGTGGAGCTTTGTGTAACTGTGAAGTAGCCAGTAAGTTCTTTAGTTGTTAACTAAGAAATAATTTTATTTAATTGTAATCGAGAACTTTGAATAGTGCATGATTCGAAAAAAAAAACAATCTCATCTGTTCCATTTCATTTTACGTTTTTCGTTTAATGTGCATTCAAAACTCAATAATGGAGAAGAATTTTTTGATGAACTTGTTTCTCATCTGAATTGATTAACATTCTTACGGATAATAATGGGAAACTTATAGTTCAATTGTATTAACACATTTAAGCGGCTCTAAAATTTCCAACTCGATAAAAAGAGTCTATATCCTTCGATTAATCTAGGACATTTTTCAAGTTTATTTCAATGAATTGCGTCAAATAATACATGCTTGGTCATGTTTGTAAAATTTTATCCTGAAAACCATGTGAAAACGCTTTTTTGTAGTCATTTGCGGTAATTACGATATCATAAAAACTAATGAATAGATGATTTGAAATTGTCCCTAACTGTAATAGCTAGTCAGTGAACGTAGGATTTGGCAAAATAATTGCGTGATTAGGATTTTTTAATCTAGGCCATCGAATCAAGGGGCAGTACAATTTACAATTTTTAACATATCACAAAAAAAAATTATTTTTCAAAACATGAGTACTACAAATACCCATTTTCTACTTCAATTTAAGCTGTAGGGCACTTTTTGACATGTTAAACTGTTTGAAATACTGATCATATCTATATTGCTGGTCAACGAAATAAATGGATCAAATAACACCCATCAGTAATTGAAAAATTATTGAATGATATTAGGAAGCGTGGGAGCGGATTTTTAAACATAATCAGAGTTAGTGCATAAGTGCCAGTTTTAGTAATTTCTAACATTATTTTCATACAGGTTTCTATTTATTACGTGCAACTCTTGTTTCAGCAGTTCAATTATTTTCTCTAACAGGAGTAGGCCTTGAAAATTTTATCACATTTAGCGCCTCTGTGCACTAATTGCGGCATACACGACAGAGTCGGATGTACGATATTACATTGAAGTGTAATATTCCAATAAATTTTTTAAATGATTTTCATGCATTTTGCTATTTTAAAGCCACTTGAAAATACGTCATGTTTGATTTCAGAATCTTTTTAAAACAAAATTCGATTCGTTCCCTCATATAAAACTGGGTAATAAACCACACAATATGTGACACATATTCCATTGTTAAGAAAATGATACTTAGCCAATAAAAGAGTTTCCCAGTTTTGTCGGAAATGAGACTAATAATATACATAAATGGGTACTTTATTTGAACCGTGCACTGGACAGTTCCTCTGTGAATTACATTCTGAAAACTCCTCATTCGACCCATTTGTTGTGGCCAAGATGTAAATGAGTAACAGGGCACAATTGATGCTCGTATGGAAAATGAAGCAAATCTGTAATACAATGGAGAGGACGGTTAAAGTTAATTTTACCCAAAATCCTAAATTTACCCAACATTTCAACATGTGATGTTGTCTAAAAAGGTAACCTTTCACTAAGTTACATCCAGAAGGTCAAGACTTGAGCTACATGCATACAAGATTCAAAAGTAGCCAAGACTTATGCTAGGAGCTTACACGGTTTACACGAAGATATTGTCCTGATACAAGTTCTGTTTAAAACGTCAAAGTTGACCACGATAAATAGGTGTTTTAAGACACGAGATTTGAAAATTGTAGGAATAAACATCAAAACAATTCATTTGGATAGCTATCCTCATATGCGGAAGCGAATTTTAGTCACAACCATCAGTAGTGAAATTTACGAGACTGAAACTCTAAAAAATATAATAAATTTTGCCTCATTCGATGCAGCTCAATACAATCTACTTTTCACTATTATAGAACTTTCGAAAAAAAAATTAACACTTTTGTTTGTATATGACTATATATGTATTAAGGCATGGGTCAAAATTGAAATTTTGGGAAAATCTAGTTAGGAGTGTAATGTTTATATGTGCAAAATTCAGTCACAATTTCTCGAGTGGTTGTCGAAATAGCTTTCAAGCAAGCAGTTCTTCGGTGAAAATTCTAGGTACGCTCGTGAAAAATTCTAACTAGTCCCACAGATGGATCGCAAAACAGTTATTCGTCAGTTAGACCGGAACAAAAGCGAAGAAATGCAACCCTATGAATTCAAGACATTTAAGGCCTACTTCAAACGCAATTCGAACTCTGTCGATTCGGGACGTGGCCAAGATCAAATCTTCCGTCTAATTCAAACAGCAGACAATGAAGCGACCGAACTTCATGGTGTTACCTTCCGTAAACGTAAAGAAGATATCTAATAAAAACGGACAATCAGAATACGGTAACCATTACCCGCATCAGGAAGCTGTTCTGCGAGTGGTAAGTGCTACCTAAATGCATCGTCGTGATGGAAGACGAGACGAACATTAAAACGGACGTCAAGCAATTCCACGAGTTGCATGTTCCGAAAGAAGAAGCACGACAAATTCACCAAGTAGTATTTGGTGCGCCAAGCGATCTGTGGTTGCGGTAAATTCAGCAAATCGTACAATCTTCACTTAATAGAAACATTCTGGGCGTTTATGAAGGGCAAGCTCCGGAAAAAAGGGAAGGTTTAAAAAAACGACAAGGATATGAAGAAAGAGTGGGTGAGACTGTGACATAGCGCAAGTGTTGATCAGGATTTAATGGGATTTCAAAGCAAAGTCCTGGCATTCTATCCCATTTGTGGAATTTGGCCTTTCTGTTTCAACAGACTTCGCAGCCGATTCATAGCGTACAGAATCATTGATGCTACTGACACTAAGAATCCTTCCAGGTCGAGACTCGAACATACGGCAACTGGCTTGTGAGACAAGCGCCTTATGCATTGAACCGCCAACCTGGGACGTTGATTTCAAAGTGCCATCATTTCGCTTAGGACGATAAGTTGCAAACCAACTTTGCCTAAAACATAGTTAATATGCGTTTATTTATTTCCTGAGAATCCCGAGTTTGAATATAGTTTTGGTGATCATTTTTGTCTGTTGCTTTTTTTCGAGTACATTCTTTAAAATCTTTTGTCTTGGGTTGACGATTCAATGCATGGGGCGTTGGTCTCACAAACCAGTAATCATATGTTCGAGCCTGAATCTGAAGACATTCTTAATGTCAATAGGATCGTAGCACTAGCCATTCAATGGTTCTCTACGCAAAGAATGAAAAAAATATGCTAAAATAGGATGGAATGTAGTACCAAGATTTTACTTCGTACTATTCTAACAGCGTACTTATTTTTACTCGAAATAAAAAGAAATACGAACATACGAAACGTATAACAGGATTGAAAATTTGCAAAGAAATGCCGCATTGTAAACTGAGCTTCATATATTTATAGAATTACCCAGCGAAATTTGGGTTTTCATCCGATAACTAGGGTAACGGTTCCACCATTCATCTCAGATACTCAAACCACATATTATAGTGAGATCTGCTCGATCCATGGACTCTAAGGGTAAGATGGAAAAATCTGCATTCGTTACGAGTTTTCGTTGCTTGGTTATAAACACTGGCTTTTATCGTATCAAAGAACGCTAGCAACTCTTCACACGATTCAATCAGTGCCATCGAAGAGAGATCTCAGCAACAAAAAACCGATATGGTTCATCTAAAACAGACACCAGTGCGAGAGCGAATTTCTCTCGATGACCCGTCTGAGCATCACGGATTAGGACGCTGCTGTGGAGAGTCGCTCTGAAGCAACAAACGGTCGCTCATTCTCGTTTTGCGATCCGATTCTATACGGGCAGCGGATAGTTGCGATGGAATCATTTTACTATTACCGCTTATTCTAAATATGTGCAGTCTGTTACAGCGTGGTTACTGTTGTGAGAAAATGAAAAGACTCAACATGAAAATACTTTTGAATTAGATCAAAAACTTGCATGCAAATACATTGACAGCAAGTCCAATCACCTTCAGCGTTAATAATGACTTGACACCTTCGAGCCATACTTTGAGCGATAATTTGCGCGTATTCTTTGAAAACGACCGCAAATTTATGAATTCGGCGAACAAGCTGTTTCAAATTGTGTGGACGGGTTTTCCCAAGCTTCATTTTCATTTGAGCCCAAACGTTCTCAATTGGATTGGCATCGGGCGACTGAGAGGGCCAATCGAAGGTCACGACACCATTTTGCTCCTTTGCTCATTCAAGACGTTTTTGCGCATGTTTTTCACCCAACATTGGTTTTTGCAAAGTACTTCGAAATTTCAAATTATTTGCAAACAATGCCGTACGATATATTTAAACCTTTTTTGGTCAATTTTGAAGCACCTTAGCGCAAAGTTGATGTCAGATTCTTCAAAAACAGGTCACAAATCTCACTTTCGTCTTTTTCCTACAATACACCGACAGAACCGCGATTTGGAAAGTCGTCGACATTTTTCACCTTTTTTTTTTTTTTTTTTTTTTAAATAACTATTTATTGGAATATGAGTTAAAATTAAATTATTAAGATTTAAATTGGGTGTTCAGCCACAAGTGGTGACTTTTCAGCCCTGTTATATATATATATATATATATATATATATATATATATATATATATATATGATTTGGTTATTACCATGAAGACATCATTTGCTTCCGCAATTCTGAGATTTTTGTGTAGGGAAAATTCTAAACCTACTTGTATTGTGTAATGGGGAAAAGGAACTTATATACTAACTTACTAACTAATACAGAGAGCGAATCGATTCAATTGAAGATTGCATCGATTTTTGTCGGAATTTGCTTATAATATTATGTGACATTACATCTAATGGTTCTATATTTGTGAGTCTGTGTAACTCATTTGTACTAAACCAGGGAGGACGCTTCAGAATCATTTTCAGAATTTTATTCTGAATCCTTTGAAGCGTTTTCTTCCTGGTGGAACAACAGCTTGACCAAATTGGTACCGCATAAAGCATGGCTGGTCTGAAAATTTGTTTATAAATTAACAATTTGTTTTTTAGACAGAGCTTAGAATTTCTGTTTATAAGAGGATATAAACATTTAATATATTTATTACACTTTGCCTGGATTCCTTCAATGTGATCCTTGAAAGTGAGTTTTTTGTCATACGTTAAACCTAAGTATTTAGCTTGATCAGACCATGTCAATTCCAAGCCATTCAATTTGAGAATGTGATTATTGTTTGGTTTAAGAAAAGAAGCTCTTGGCTTGTGAGGAAAGATAATTAATTGCGTTTTTGCTGCATTTGGTTTAATTTTCCATTTTGACAGATAATCACTGAAAATATTTAAACTTCTTTGTAGGCGACTGCAGATCACTCTTAGATTTCTACCTGTGGCTAACAGACTTGTGTCGTCACAGAATAGCGATTTCTGACAACCAACGGGTAGATTTGGAAGATCAGAAGTGAAAATATTATACAAGATTGGAGCTACACTCGAACCCTGCGGAACACCGGCTCGTACGGGTAGCAATTCAGATTTACAATTCTGATAGCTAACCTGAAGAGTACGATCAGTTAAATAATTTTGAATCATTTTGATCAAATAAATAGGAAACTGGAAATCAGACATTTTTGCTATTAAACCTTTGTGCCAAACACTGTCGAATGCTTTTTCTATGTCTAGAAGAGCAACTCCAGTGGATAACCCAGAAGATTTATTTGATTTTATCATGTTCGTTACTCTGACAAGTTGATGAGTAGTTGAATGTTCATGACGAAATCCAAACTGCTCTGGTAAAAAAATTGAATTCTCATTTATATGAGTCATCATTCTTAACAAGATAATTTTTTCAAAAAGTTTACTGATAGAAGAAAGTAAGCTAATTGGGCGATAACTTGATGTTTCTGCTGGGTTTTTATCAGGTTTTAGGATAGGAATTACTTTAGCGTTTTTCCATCTTTTTGGGAAGTAAGCTAATGAAAAACACTTGTTGAAAATTTTAACCAGGAGTCTCAAGGCAACATCGGGAAGATTTTTAATAAGAATATTAAAAATTCCATCATTACCAGGAGCCTTCATGTTTTTAAGTTTTCTAATAATTGATTTAATTTCATCAAAATTCGTCTCAATAATGTCATCGTGTGATAACACTTGGGTTGAAATATGATCATATTTCAGTGAGACTTCATTTTCAATAGGACTCACAACATTTTTCACCTCTTTTAAACGATTCACCCACTTACTCACAAACTGTTTCGACTCTGCCATGTATTTCGCCGCGCCAGATTGGATCATTGTGGAACCTTTCGCGAAGCGTACGCGGAACTCATTTCGGAAAAATGCTGAAATCGTATTGTAAACAATCGTCAGCTGATCTATTCTCGCATTCCATCAAGGACACTACTGCCCCCTGTGTTCAAAAAAATATCACACCATTCCACTTTACCGATCGCGAGTAATCGTAACCACACTCTTATGTAACAGACTGTATAAGTTGTGTCTATGAAAATGTCTGTGAATGTTCCACACAAAGGATTTTGAATATTGTAATCTAGTATGAGAATCATAAAGTCGAATCATCGATTCGATTTTCAGCGACAATTGTCAACTTGCAATACTCTCTTGGTAAATTCCACACAGCGCCGATCATTGCAAAACTGTATCTATTCTTGCAAGGGCCGTGAAACACTCAGAGTAGGAGGTGGAGCAAGGAAATGTAGAAATATTTTCTCACGGTTCATGCATTGAGAGGCAGCGAGTTCTTTTAGCATCATCTACCAGATTGACGATGTTAAATACAATGTAAAAAAATATCGAGCCGCTTTCTGTCAAATTATCGGCAATCATCAACACTGGTTGTAACTAGAAATGAGCACATCCGTTCATTAAAAAAAACCTCTCAGACCTTGATAGTTTTGCCATAAGAACTAGTTCTAATGAATTGCTCTTAAAAAAATTATATGTTTATCAAAAAAATAATAATAATAAAAATATTTTGCTGCTATCAAATGCAGTAATAGTTATTACAATGACCTTCATGGGTGTATTATAATCTTATGATCTTCCACTTTGTGTACCTTTCCAAAGAAAACTGTCATTCCTTATCAATCGATTCTATTAATGAGATTACCATTACCCTACATGAGCTTTTATAGCAAATTAATTGTGTTGCTATATTTTTTCATTATCTCTTCAAATTTCATATAGGAAGATCGAAACAGGTTCATTTTGCTATATACAACTACCAATATTGGAAAGTGGTTTACAAAAAAAACTGATTGCTTGGCATCTAGAAAACTTCATGATCTAGTTAATATCTAGTTATTCGCTTGAGAACACTTAACTCTGCTTCCGACTAGCCTGAAGACGACACCAATGTCTCAGTATGAAGCACCATATCACTGAATTGGCAGACACCGCAGCTCATCATAACACCACGGTGATCCGCAGCTCATCACTCAGTCCCACATGTCAAGTGCACAAAAAGTAGACTGTAGTCACGGTAAATTATGCTCATGCTCACGCTCGCGGGTAATGAACTTTTAGAAATACGTTTTTTTCACCACTTTTTTCCATTCTATCCGGTTTCTCTTTACGTGTCAAATTGTGCTGTTCTTCCCATTCGCAACAGAGTTTCCCTACTGCTGGTATTTTGTTGCTCATTTTAAAAATAGTTGCCATCAGTAGCCCGAAGTGTGACACCGTCATTAGTTGTATTCTTCATCCGCCTAACGCGTCGCCGACATAAAGACGAGAACGTGAGCGAGTATAATTGCGATATGCTACTGCCGCGACTTCGGGCTACCTCCGCTTTCCCGACCATTGGAGAAAAGATCCTCCAGCCATCCTTTTAGGGTATTGTATTTATTTCAGTAGTGTTCATATTCCTACCGTACAAATAAATAAATCTTTTCTATTGTCTACGTGGCTCAGTATTTAATGAGTTTTCGTGTAATTTCGAAAAATTTGTTTTTGAAAAAAATCGATTCTCTGGGGGTTTGAATCTTGTGATCCATGGTCAGATTTATTTCAAATTTTGTCCCATGGTCCGATTTAGTTCAAATTTGGAATAAAGATTATTTCTGAGGTTTTAAATCATTTTGAAACCACCGCTTTGTAAAATTCTAAAATTGTCACCAATTTTCCATTTTAATCTTGAAAATCACAAAAATTTTGTATGTCAGACGTCTTAGAAATGCATAGAACGTCGAGATCTGAAAAAAAATTTTTGGAAAAAAGGACTCCGTAAAAAAACGAATTTCGAATATATCAATATCAAAGATATTCCAAATCCTAGAGTCATGCAGTGAATAATATGGATAACAATAGATTGCTTTGTCTGAAATGAATTCTGCGTCAACGTCATGGCAATATATCATGTGTAAATCATACATTCGCAGAAGTAATGTGCAAATGTTAGAAACTGTTACTGCTCAAATGCATAACAATTAAAGGCAAAGAATTTGTCGAATAAGAGCAGTTTCACGGTACAAAATGGAGAATTATTAATATTCGGGTTCAAGCAAACTATTGTGCTTCGTTAACCTCATATTTACTCATAATACGGTTTATGACACCGACCAAGCCAACACAATGCAGTGCACGATACAATAGCATTCTGTGGGAGAGCTGCTGTATGCTAGTTGAGGTCAATTTTCCAATTAGCCAAGATTGCAGTTGCAACTGCAGACGGCTTCTCTCCTTCGAAGCCACAAAACACATATAATGCTCGTATCTCGGTTGGTAGCGCTGCAGATGAATTGAGATAAGTAGCTAGATGTTAGACGGTTTTGATTGGATGGAATCTTCATTTACGAGTCAGTCCGTCACTGAGCTGAGGACGAATCTTTGTATCATATTCTAATGTTTGAATGGCTTTCAATACTACACGTGTCGAAACACGAGTGTCCCGCATAACTCCATAACGACTGCATCGATCTTTTCGAAATTCTGAACATTATTTCCTTCTTTAAATTGCGGTTTTCCCTTCAAAGTTAAAAAAAGTGAAAAAATGCAATTTCGAAGATTCCTCTCAGTGTTACCATGGGAAAACAAGTATTTAAATAATAAACATTATTTTTTTGATTTCAGGTGATCCAGCACCAAGTTATGAGGGACACGCCAAATCTACTTTTTCCGGGACTCGACCGAATAATTGCTGCCCGCATTTTTGAAATCTTGATTCATGAAAATTTAACATAATATTCTTCGAATGATATAACACATGGATCAATATGTTATCAAAATCAAGTCTGTTTTGATCAGATCTAGCATTCAATATTCACCAAATTAAGTTTCAACTTCGCATGCATCCCAAAGCTGGATTTGAAGGAAACACAGGTAAAATAATTAAAAATTTTGGAAAATCGCTTGTACAAAATTGAGCGGGTGGAGTTGAAATGAAGAGGCGGTATTTGGGATGGGAGACGAAATTGAATGAAACAAATTTTCTACATCATAACTCATTCGTAGTTTTTCATTTCCTCCAATTACTGATTTAATTTTGGTAAGTGTATGTGTGCGCCAATCATCTAGGGGTTTCGTTACAAGTAACCTGTTTGCACTAAGCGCACACCACTGTTTTGCCTTTCTCATATAGGAAGGTTATGCAATCGCTGTAAAAACCGACTATACAACCGAGGCCCAAAGGGCCGAGTGTCATATACCATTCAACTTAGTTCGTCGAGATCACAAAATATATCACTCAATTTTCTCAGAGATGGCTGAGCAAATTTTCACGAACTTAGATTCAAATGAAAGGTTTCAAGGTCCCATACAAAGTTCCTGAGTTTCATTAGGATCCGACTTCCGGTTCCGGAATTACAGGGTGATATGCACCAAAAACAGGAAAAAATAGTCAAACGTTTCTCAAAGATGGCTGAACCAATTTTTACAAACTTAAATTCAAATGAAGGTTTTGTGAGCTTAAACAATTTTCTTGAATTTCATTTGGATCCGACTTCCGGTTCTGGAATTACAAGAAAATATGTGCAAATTTATTTAAAAATGCGCTCTTAATTTTCTCGGAAATGTCTTAACCGAATTTCACAAACAAATAAAAGGTCTTAAAATTCTTTAAAAAGTTCCAGAAAAGCGGATCTAGATCCGACTTCCGGTTCCAGTATTACAGTGCGATTAGTGAAAATTTTCAATTTCATTTCCTCCAATTACTGATTTAATTTTGGTAAGTGTATGTGTGCGCCAATCATCTAGGGGTTTCGTTACAAGTAACCTGTTTGCACTAAGCGCACACCACTGTTTTGCCTTTCTCATATAGGAAGGTTATGCAATCGCTGTAAAAACCGACTATACAACCGAGGCCCAAAGGGCCGAGTGTCATATACCATTCAACTTAGTTCGTCGAGATCACAAAATATATCACTCAATTTTCTCAGAGATGGCTGAGCAAATTTTCACAAACTTAGATTCAAATGAAAGGTTTCAAGGTCCCATACAAAGTTCCTGAGTTTCATTAGGATCCGACTTCCGGTTCCGGAATTACAGGGTGATATGCACCAAAAACAGGAAAAAATAGTCAAACGTTTCTCAAAGATGGCTGAACCAATTTTTACAAACTTAAATTCAAATGAAGGTTTTGTGAGCTTAAACAATTTTCTTGAATTTCATTTGGATCCGACTTCCGGTTCTGGAATTACAAGAAAATATGTGCAAATTTATTTAAAAATGCGCTCTTAATTTTCTCGGAAATGTCTTAACCGAATTTCACAAACAAATGTAAGGTCTTAAAATTCTTTAAAAAGTTCCAGAAAAGCGGATCTAGATCCGACTTCCAGTTCCAGTATTACAGTGCGATTAGTGAAAATTTTCAATTTCATGAGTATTTTTTTACAAGCGAAGGCGAAACGTAGGCGCACATTTTTGTAAAATTAACTGCTAAATTCATCTAGTTGGCAGATCTTGTTAGTTAGTAAATATATAAAATTACTTTTGGACTACTAGTCACCGGTTTTCACTTCCGAAAGCACCGATAATAGTAAAAAAAATCTACAAAAACAGAACTCATTTCAATTTCTCAGCAACACGAATCATGATTCAAATTAAAGCTCTCATTGTCTTTAAATATACTGTGAAATTTTATTCTGATCCAACCTCCGGTTCCGAAATTATAGGGCGATGAGTGTCAAAACATTCAAATCGACACTCAAAATGACGAATTGACGATGCAAAACTGATACGCGTCGGTACGTGCCCAGCTTTGCTCCGTGCGCAGCGTGCTTTGTTTAATTTTGTATAGCGTGCGTGGTTGCCACATTAAAAATTACATTTTTCAGGTGAAAAAATGTGAATTTTTTTATTCAATTTGTACCTACTTGTTAGTGTTATTACAAGATCATGATAACGATGCTTTTCTATAAAAGTACACTTATTGCCTTTCTCATATAGAAAGTTTATGTAATCACTTGAAAAATTGACTAGTGAAAATTGGCCCAGAGGACTAAGTGTTCTGAATCATTCGACACAGTTCATCGAGCTGAGCAATGTATGTGTCTATGCGTGTATGTGTGTGTGTGTGTGTATGTGTCAAATAATGTCACTCATAAGTTTTCACACCGTCATTTAAAGCGACGATGCAAAAAAGAGTAAAATTCTTCTAGATTTGGATCAAAACTGATTCAATTTGTAGGCTATATTAATTACTTACTAAACCAACCGACTTCGGTTATACTGGTTCCAAGTTTCCGGTTCCAGAAGTATCGGAAATAGTAGTCAAAAAGTTTAAAACTAGAGTATTTGATCGATGTCCACAAACAGGCTCAAATAAAAGTTCCTATAGTCTCATAGGTTGCTGTTGAATTTCATCAGGGACCGACTTCCGGTTTCAGAATTATAGGTTAAGCAAAGCAAAGCCTTGGTATTACATTCCTGTAGTGGAATTTGACCTTCTGTTTCAACAGACTTCGCAGCCGATTCAGAGTGTACAGAACCATTGCATGCATGGCTAGTGTTACGACTCTACTGACACTACGAATCCTTCCAGGTTGGGGCTCGAACATACGACAACTGGTTTGAAAGACCAGTGTCCTATGCATTGAACCACCAACCCGGGACGAATTATAGGTTAAAGTGTGTTTAAATAATCAGTGCGACTATGCAAAATAAAGAAGAATTCTTATTAACTTGACATAACTGTTTAAAAATTGAAAATGATATGTTAGTTTATACTCAAAGAAGGTTTCTTATACATTGAAAAAAAATTTCTTCACAGAATCTTCTAGTGATATTTTTGAAAATATAAGTATTATGAGAAAGGCATCATTACACCACTAGATGGATAAAAAAAGTTTTTTTTTACATTTCGTCTTTGACTTATCAGTGCACGGCAGTTTTTGTTAAACTGCTTGTTGCTAATTAGCAGTTTACCAAAAGCCGCTAAAGTTATTTCTACTTGAGATACACTTAACTTGTACCGAGGCACAGTGTTTAGAATAGAGATGATAATGAGATAGAAAAAAAGCAAGACAGTATTGTCATATCACAAGTAATATAAGCATATCGAAGATTTCAAAGTAACTGATAAAAGTACAAAAAAGTGTACAAAGTAGTAAGTATTCTACAATTGGCAGCATTGCAATTTAAAACGTGAATTACATATATCATGTATACAAACTGTGTGCTAGTCTTAACTCATTATAACCCGGGGATTTTAAAATTTGAATCAAATGAACTGATATCATCAGTTCCATCATACTATGTGTTGAAGATTATGGGAAACGCAGAACCATCGTTAGAAAGCTTTTTCATACGAAATTATTCCACTGTATGATATATCATACACACAAATGTTAGCATCCAATTTTTTTTTATTTTTCACATTATTTGTGATTTTTTTATAGATATAACCTTTTTAGAGCGTCTGCTAATGTTTTGTCACAAGATATAAATATTAGCGCAGATTTAACACACAAAGAAGTTGCGTAGCGTAGTTTATCTGTTTTTGCTATCGTATTGGGAAGTGCTGTTCCACAGTAAACATTTTTTGAAATATGCATATTTATGCGAATGATATATCATACGATAGGACATAATGAGTTAAGTCACGGTGTGAGAAGCATTCACAAACATTGACTTTACTGAGGAATTACTCTTCAATAGATAGATCAGTATTTTGTGATTTTACACTAGTCTGCTAGCAAAAATACAAAATGTGTATTCAATACAAAACCGATTTTTTTAGAATTGTGTTTATGAAGTTAATGAGTTTATTACGATATGACCGCCCTCAAAATTCATTGGTTTTATCATCTGTATTTTTAAGACAGTCAACATTACTAGGAAGTTTTTTAATAACTTGCGAATATATTATCTTGGTATAAAACGAGTTGTGTGGCGTCAAATCGCAGAGACAAGAGATTTGACTTCGGGAAGCTTAGATAAATCGAAGCCTTACAGTCTCTCAAATATTAGTACATAAAAAAATAAACGAAACAAATCTTAACATCACAAATAAAGTAATTTTACTCAGCTTTTGTTGAAAAGTTATCTTGTCAAGAGCAGCTGGTACGAAATTAAACTAAACAAAAACACTCAAATTACATGGACGCACTACTGGCACACTACTGGAAAATACATCAAAGTTCACAACATTCCTTCGCTTTTCCCAACGCGTTTCCATGAGTCTCAATAAAAGCGTTGTCGAGTATTGTATATTCCATCGTCTGTCGGCGAACACGTTCAATGTGTGCCAGTAGTGCGTCCATTTATCTTTATTGCATTGCTCCATCGATTTAGCAATGGGTCAAATAACACAAACTGCGGAAGGCGGTGTCGTAGGGTTTGATCTGCTTTCTCAGCGGTTTCAAAACTATGCAACAATATAATACGCAGTGAAAGACAAGCCATACTGAAAAAAAATCCAGTACACTTTCGATTTCGCAAACAAAGCGGATATCCATACCGGGGAAGAAACTTACCACCCACAAACGCGACGTGGTTGTTATGAAATGCCAACGCAGGTATCTGTTACAGTCTGTGTGAAAATGGATTTCTATGTTTGTCTACATTATTGCTGCTCTTGATGGAAATACAGTGCATTATTTTGATAGTGTTTCCCATTCAAATAGTGGAACTAATAGACAATCAAAGCAACGAGACATTTGTTTAGTTATACTATACCGCGATACTATCATATAGCTTCTTATAATACAGCAGCGTAGCAACTGTCTTCAGCATCGAATATTACGTTCAATATCAATATCAAGAATCATAAACAATAACATGATGGTACGTTTCTCATGCTTGTCGTTGGATTGTGTATGTTATAGGAATAGGAATGAGAACGACTCTAAATATAGGAAATATTACACGTGAATCTAGTTGATTAGAGAAAAAATTGTTAAAAATCTATTTAACAACGCAAATTCCAACATTTCCGAAAAGGTATTGGAGTCAAATATCGGTATTGCAATCGCTAAGCACGTAAAGTTCAGCTACTTTCAACGTGAAATTATGTAGTTAACCTTATTCCGATTCCTTAATGGTGTTATGATGCCTTTCTCATATCAAACAAACTATCATATACAATACTGTATAACTATAACTATCATATATAATAGTTTTCTTCAAAATAGTTTTTGTTTTCGATTCTTGAAACATTAACCAGAATTGGTTTAATTGGCCGTTTACTGATTTTTTTACGTTTTCTGTTTCGCCTCTTTAAGTGAAGGTATAAAATTTTTAACACACTTTACTTTATATATCTGGAACCAGATGTCGGATCCGGATGAAATTCAGGAATTCCGTACAAGACCACAGGACCTTCCATTAAAACCTAACCTTGTGGAAATTTAGCAAACCATCGCTGCGAAATGTGAGTGAGATCCATTTGAGAAAATATGACCACTATTTCCTGTGCCTCCGGAATCGTAATCTGGGAACCAGGATAGCCGAAGCCAGTTTGTTTAGTCGTCTACTGATAGTGACTATCGGATGAAGCAGTTTTGGTGTTAATTTAGAATTTTTTCTTCGCTTTTTGTTTCGCCCCTCTTTGATACCATCTATCAAAGTTTTTACACACTTTACCCTATAATTCTGGAACCGAAAGTCGGATCCAAGTGAAATTCAGAAGTTTTGTATGGGATCATAAGATCCTTCATTTGAATCAAAGTTTGTTATAATCGTTAACGCCATCTCTGAGAAAACTGAGTAAGTAATTTAAAATTGAAATTGTTGCACTAATCACCTTATAATTCCGAAACCGGAAGTTGGATACAGATGAAATTCAGAAGTTTTATGAAAAACTATGAGACCAGTCATTTGAATCAAAGTTTGTTAAAATCAGTCACGCCTCTGAGAAAAATTACTACACATATTTTGATTTTTTTGCACATTTTACCCCATAACTGCTAAACCGGAAATCAGATCCTAACAAAATTCAGGAATTTTGTATGGGGCTATAAGAGGTTTCATTTGAATCTAAGTTTGTGAAATCGGTTCGAGAAAAGTTGGTGTTCCCGGCTTCCGGAAGCCCCGGAAATAATGGTCACAAACTCCAAAATGGAACTCACTTTTTTAGCGATGATTCCACACATAACTCCTGCATTTCATCCGGATCCGACTTCCGATTCCGGTACGCCCATGCGGTGGTACGGAAGAAGAAAACACAACATCGCCTCTACGAACGAAGCACGCTGTGTGTGATGTTCAATTTCATACACGCGGTAAAGAGAACGAAAATCAACACCGAAGCTCGATACTGAAAACACAAGCGAGTCTATCGGCATTGTGCCTGAGTTTTTAATTGTATTGAAGAAAACAGAATCACGGAACAGACACGAATGTCTGTTATCGGTATGTGATGTTTGTTGAATACGGTGCTGAGGTAGAGACAAATCATAGCTACCTTACGAAATGTGCACCCGAAATAAAGAAAGAAAGAAATTAAATTGATTCAAGTTTATTTGAAAAGAGATTTGCATCGGATTTGCGTGCTTCGTGATGTATATGAAATTTTCACAACCGGTAGTACAGTAATATCGTACCGGTGGTTAAGTGATGTCAACGACAACTTTAACTAATATTTACATACACGCTGTGATCAAAATTGAGTAACATAAGTGCAGAATTTCTCTTGGTTAGTTTATTTTCGATTAATTGGTTTGATCAAAATAGAGCATGTAAGGTAAGCCGAATAACTGGAATTAAAACAAAGACTTTGTCTCTATAAACAATATTCAGATTGATGTTTTTTTTCATCGTATTTATTGTTAATGGGCATTGAAAATGGAGCAAATTCATTAAAACTAGCCATAAAATTCTTCTAGTATGTTGGTCTTATTAGCTCATAACCGAACAAACTAACCGTGACTAAACCGAACGAACTTATAAATGTCTTATTATCCTATTGAATGTGGTTGAATTTTATCCGGATCCGATTTCCAGGATAGTGACAGATAAAAATGTCTAACATTCATACAATTGACGACACAAAAAAGTACGAATTTTTCGAAGCAGATTGTAAAACTATTCAAACTTGTAGGCCTGACTATTTAATGGCCCTTAAAACTTACTGTAACTGTGACAGTCTCCCGATTCCGGTTCCGAAAACAGTTCTCCAAAATGTCCAATATGAAACTTGCATC
This sequence comes from Malaya genurostris, assembly GCF_030247185.1. Lineage (NCBI taxonomy): Eukaryota > Metazoa > Arthropoda > Insecta > Diptera > Culicidae > Malaya > Malaya genurostris. Next base: position 116,609,039 of record NC_080572.1, read on the forward strand.
GATTTTTCGTGAAATATAAATGAGAAATGCACCTTCACACCACTAGATGGATTAAAACAGGTTTTTTCGAATATTCTTATGAGTTTATTAGCCACATCTCCGAATGGAAAGGTCCTAAGCATGCTTGCCGTCGGATCATGGTTTCCGATCGAAAGTCAAACGATTCCGTGAGCGTTTCAAAACACTACTTATTGTCGAACGAGAGATTCCAAATGATCTACGAATTTTCCATACTTGGGAGCAACATTTTTTTCACGCACTTGTTGTTTTTCGATTCCATTTTCAAAATTTTTGGAAATTTTCTGGATGCGTGATCCTACCTATTAAAAATGTTTCCTCATTTCATGGCCTGGTTTGTGAACTTGAATTCATTTCTTTGGGTATTTTGGGTACAGCTGAATTGATAATTTTGAGCTAACTAAGATTTGTATCGAAATTGGGATCGCAATTTTTTTAGACTCGGGCATCAGGATTTGTCCGTTGTTTTATATAAGGACCATTATTAAGCTGAGTATCGTAATCTTCTTATTTCAAATTATACAAAATATTTGTCTTTTTTATCAGACTTTGCTTAGAAAAACCATCTTCTCCCGAAATTGTTTGAAGTTTGCACTTCCCTTTGTATTCCTTAGAACTATTTCTAATGACCTCAAAAAAAAGTTTTAAGTGAATTCAAATAATTGAAATAGTTTCATGAAGTAACTCAATTATTTTAAAAAGAAACTAGCATTCATTTCTAAGAGAAGTATTCTCAAAATTTTCCTCATGTCAGTTTCAAATACAAGATACAGTAGTCTTTCAGAATTTAAGCATTTAAGCATATTTTTCATTTGTATTTAAAATATTATTCTAGAAGACTACTAAATAGAGAGTTTAATTCAAATATAAATTCAAATAATTGAAATAGTTTCACGAAGTAACTCAATTATATAAAAATGAAACTCATTTCTAAGAGAAGTTTTCTTTAAACTTTCCTCATGTCAGTTTCAAATACAAGATACAGTAGTCTATCAGAATAATGTTCAATTTTATCGAAATTTTCTAAGATTTCGCATCAACATCTTTAGTATAACTGCATTTAAGTATATTTTCCATTTGTATTTGAAATATTATTCTAGAAGACTACTAAATCAAGATGTGTTCATTCTCTAGCACTCCATAAATATTCAGCGCCAAATTAAACAAATTACGAACTACATTAGTGACAAAATTTCTAACACTAACAGCAGCATTCAGCAATAAATCGACCCCAAACGACAGTCAGTTTCAGTGGCAACAATAAATCTGCATTCCAAAAAAAAAGCCGTCATCTGCATTCAACCACAGAGTGCACTTATAGCTGTAGCCCTGTTTTTTAGCTCATTCCTCAGTGCACCGTAGTCGGCAGCGGGTCAGTCATCCGGCAAATATACGGCCTGCCAGCAGACTCACTGGATTGGTTTTTCAGCGGAAAAATTAAACTCAGATAAATAAATAATAGATTTGACCCAGTTTCGGGAGCGTCAACTCTGCGCCTGACCATTTATATCGCATGACAGTTTTTTTTTTCACCACTGTGAATTCTATTGTTCGATTTCTCCGTGAACTGTTTCACTAGCAGACGGACGCAGTTCTAGAACTAGTGCAACTAAGGCACTGTGGCTGAAAACCATTTACAATTCAATGGTGTAATGTACATTTTAACTCTACAAAGTGATGAAATTATACCGTTGACGAAGTTCCGCATATGACGCAATTCTTAAAAACGTAATACATCATATGACTGCCTTTTAACAAGAATTACTAAAATCTATCCTTATGCAATTTGACATTCGTAATCTGATAATCCAATAACACACAAATAAACAGTTATTTGTATTATAGAGAAGACGCATGAAAATAGCTGGATCAGAATGCATAAACCATACGATGGTCGATGAGCAACTGTAATGTTTTTATTTCATCTTCCATCGTAACACGTAGACCACGTGTGAATATTTGTTTGTACTAGTTTTGTGACCCTGAAGTCAGCATCCAGTGCAGCGAAAATATATATGCAGAGTGTTATATTAAAATTACAGAATGGATCACAAAAATGATCATGAAATGTCCATAATTCCACTGTATATAGTATATTCGATGCTGATAGCGAACCTTTTTGTCTTTATCATATACTGCTAATACTTGCATATCAGTCCCATATGGAAAATCGGCATGTCGAGAAAAAGACGATCAAATTTAATTTCCGATTTTTTTGATTTATTGTGCTCTCTAATCATCATGGTATTATTACGTGAAATATCGGTAATACACCTTTGCTATTCCAGTATTGCAATAAATGAAATTATTGAAATTTGCACTGAATGGGACTGATATGCGAGTACTTTACATATGGGACAGACATGAGGTTATATTTTTTTTCACATTTTACTGAACAAACTCTCAACTTTTATTGCAATTTCTGAGAGTATATTGAGGATAGATTTCATTCCTCAAGCTAACTCAAAATAGGCGAAAATCGATTTGGGACTGATATTTGGGAAAAGGAGAATGATTTTCTATATATCCTACTTCCATGTAGCTCAAAACAGTTGATTGTATGGAAACGGTGTCGAAGAAGAAGAAGCTGTAGCAAACAGATGAGGCACACTAAAATATGTACAGAAAAAATGTCGAATGATTTTTCAAGAAATGATGAACTAATCGAAACAAAATCAAATAAGAAAAAAAACCAGGCTAGCAAGTGAATTGCCGATTTCAATTTCCCGGTTTTTCCGGTGCGCGAGACAATAAATTCCCGGCCTAAAATCGCCTATGTTCAGTATTTTTTTTGATTTTTTCTAGAAATCCCATATCCAAAAGAACATCGAGAGTTGAGAAATAAAGTATTTTTTGAGTATCTCGATTAAGAAATGTGCACATAACAATGGCAAGAAGTCGTTCTTTGTTTTCTCATAAAGATAAGTTATGCAATTACTGCGAAAACCGATTTTGGAACCAAGGCCCGGAGGGCTGAGTGTCATATACCATTCGAATCAGTTCATAAAGATCAGAAATTGTGTATGTGAATGTAACGTTTTTGAGCGATCAATTTTCTCAGAGATGGCTGAACCGATTTTCTTGTGGTCCCATACGAGTTTTATCCGGATTCGACTTCCGGTTGTGAAAAAGGTGAACAGGTGGAGATCTGCAGAGTGAAAATAAAAGCTCTTATCTTGATTAAAAACTGTTTCTTCGGTTCGACAGCCTTCTTGTATCGATTATATGATTTTGAGTACTGTTTTGTTAATTACACTCCCAGCATTTAGTAAAGCATTATCAATGAAACGCTAATCCCCGAGGTAGACCGCCTGAGGTGCCGGTTCGGGATGTGTTGGCGAGTCGGGATAGTTCATATATGCTTCTCATATACCAGTACCTTAAACACATTGATATACAAGTGTAATGTGTTATTCCTCGCTCAGAAAATATAATCTCCACCTACAGGTTCGACACTAACATCCGCCCGATTCTCTCGATCCCCGTCCCTGTTCACCATCTTCATTGGAATTAACAAGATCTTTTTTTTGTCACTAACTTTTTCGTTCCCCTTTCCCTGTTTTTTCACCATCTCGATGGCAACTAATTAGATCTCTGTCGTTTTCAAACATTTTGTTCCCACACCCCTTTTTTACCCCGTTTCCCACAATATTTACTTCTTTTTTTCATTCTCTTCCGTAACATCACCATCACCGGAAGACCGCTCCAGTCAATGACCAGCATGCGGGCCACCCGCCGGGCCTTCGTAGCCTGGGGGTGTTTCCCGCGGACCCTCACGGACCGAAGAATGCGGCCAACATAGAAAATTACCATCGCCATCTGGAATCATCTCATCCTAAATTCAATTCACCGGCCACTACCGATCGCCAGATACTATATTACATAATGATACTACTCTAGTTTTAAGTTAGACGATAATTAAGATTAGTAAATACCCTTGGCATCTTAGAGCTTAAGCAGTGTGCCTTAATATTATATTATATTATTGAATAAAAAAAAAAGAAACGCTAATCCACAAGACTTTCAAAACGTTTTTGTTTAAGTATGAGGATTTGCTTAATAGAAGATTTAAAATTTAAAAAAACCTTGGAACGACGTTTAAAAACCTCACCCACAATTTGTACAAATATTCATCTTTAGAACCAACAGTACCACCCAGCTCAATGTATTCCATCTTTATTTCGTCTGTTACTATGCTACTAATGTTATTAGTACCTTATGATCAAAAAAGAACCGGAATTTTATGAAAAAACGCAAAATTTCAATTTTTAATAAATTTCTTTATTATCGCCTTCAAAGCACTCTCCTCCTGCGGCAATACATGCATGCCAACGCTTGATCCAATTTTCCATACAAGTTTTATAGGCTGCCGAAGGTATGGCCTTTAGTTCACGCAGCGAATTCTCTTTATGGACTCTATGGTTTCAAAACGCGTTCCCCGCAATGGCAATTTGAGTCTGGGGAAGAGGAAAAAGTCACACGGGGCCATATCTGGAGAGTACGGTGCTTGGTTGATGATATTGGTTGAGTTTTTGGCCAAAAATTGCGACACAACCAACGCTGTTTTTGAATGAAATTCAGCTTTTTTGGCACCAACCGAGAAGCGACGCGTTTCAAACTTCAGTTAAAACGTGTTCGGCTGATCCATAAGAGATGCCCAACAACACAGCAATCTCTCTAATCGGTACAGAACGATTTTGCAACACGATTTGCTTCGCCGATTCAATGTTTTCTTCAGTAACAGATGTTGTTGGGCGGCCAGGGATCTCATCATGATCCAAGCTTGTACGACCACCTTTGAAGCGTTTATACCACTCGTATGCCTGTGTTTTTCCTAGACACGATTCACCAAAGGCCTTTTCTAACATTTTCAACGTTTCGGAACACTTAAATCCATTTGCAACACAAAATTTGATGGACGCACGTTGTTCTAAATTTTCATCCATTATAAAAATCGCCACACGAAAATTTTTCAATTTCTTTGCATAGACGCCAAACAAAAACTAATCGTACGATATGCGTCAAAATTTGACAGAATGTGTATAAAAGTGTTGCCAACGTTGAGAGAATAAAAGTTTACCGATTGGACAAGCGCGGGAATTTTAAAATGAAAATTCCGGTTCTTTTTTATCATAAGGTATGTACTGACTCTTCAGAATAAAAACTCGATCTTTTTGACTATTTCAAATTAATTCAAGGTAACAGTAGGATTAAAACAAGAAACATAGCTGGCTAGCGGTTATGATAAAAGTGACAAGTCTCGCATTTCACGAAGGAATACAGCATTAACATTCTTGCAATTTTGTCTAAAAGTCAACACATTTTATTCAGACTTCATGCTCTCTTCAATAAGTCTCTTAAGTGCAGCTTTTACTCTAACTCGATTATTGTTAGTGTTTTCTAGGTAGCCAGAAATACCATAAGTCATTTGAAAGTCAAATAATTAAGAATTAAATTTAAAGCCTGATAATTAAAATTGAAATTGTTATTATCCGAACCATTCAGTCTTTTGTAAGACTACCAATAAATAAGTCTTGTTAAGGCTTTCTGCAAAATCAATAGTTCTTAAGACTCTTAGAATTCAAACTAGAAGTGTATTCTAGAAATGGGCAAAACCGTGCATTACAAAGAATCGCTCAAAACTTAATAGTTCTGCCGAAGTAATTAGTTCGATTGAACCGTTCTTTCGTTCTTTTTTTATATATGATTAATTTTATCCCTTTTTTAACCTTTTTGGTTTCGTTCTTCTGAAACTTTGTATGTTTCTTCGCAAATAATATAAGAGCTACAGATTACAGATTCAAAAATAATGAGTACTTGTGGGATATATTTCTACCAACAATCTTTTTATTTATACGTTATCAAAGGTCACGAATGTGTGTAACTTCTACCAGATTCCTCAAACCAGGAAACATTCCGAAAAACGCCCCTAACTTGTATATATCCTCCAAGAATTCGATTTTTTTTTCATTTCTATATAGAGAACTATCATTCTCGAATAAAGAACTAAAGTTCACTCACTCTTGGGGGAGAAATAACTCGTTGCACTGTTAGTGAACGGATTACCCATCTCTAGTGTGTTCCAATACTATATTAGCCTAGTATAGTCTAAAAATAGTATACCTAAGGTTAAAAATTAACAAGAAACAATTCTACTCCCGATTCCATCTAACAACATATACGATATTCTTTCAAATGTGAATGGCGAAACATAACAAAATCTTTCTAAAATTCTTAAGATGGTCTTGTCGCTCTGGAAAAACAACAACAATCTATGTCTCTAGTGACTGAGATGATCTAAGTTTTATTCTTCGTCGACATCAACACCCGCATTCTTGTGAGTCCCACTATGAAATCCATAGGTAATGATATTTAATATAAATTGAACATTAAACATTCACTGAACAAATCAACCATCTTCTAAACCTTTCTAAGGTTTTTCACAAACTCTCAGAAACCAATTTCAGCTCTCAAAGAAGGAAATCAAATACTCATTGCAAACGGTGGACAAGGTCAAAGTCGAAAGCTTTTTAAATTTTGTGAATCCTATTGAAATCAATACCAAGATTACAACACAAGTATTGTCTCAAGATGACATTACTGAGACAAATTATGATGAAATTAGGACAATCATTAACCCACTCAAAAACATGAAAGCTCCTAAGAATTTTTCATAATTTTTTTTATACATGTTACCTGATATTTCTTTTGCAATCATATTATGCAAACTTATTCGATTAGGATTAGTAAGTTTTTTCCCGGGTTTGCACTAAAATTCCCGACTTTTTCCCGGTTTCTACCAGTGAAACGAAATTTCCGACTTTTTCCCGGTTTTCCCGGTCACTTGCCACCCTGAACTTTAAACTTAAACCAAAAAATCCGCTTCAGGCATTTTTGTTTTCAAATATGTTCATTAGGACAGAGTGTTAACACAAAGATGCCGGGGGTAGACTTTTGGCATTTGTCTAGCATCAAGTTCCTGATACATAAAAATTTGTTTAAACAATAGAATATGATTTTATGGATGGAAAGCAATACATTTACTCATAGAGATATTCCTCCTGGAAATAATAATTTTCGAGATATTTTAACATGAAATTCAATACAAGTTTACAATACAAGAACAGTAATTCTAAATGACACGTGAAATCACTTGTAACTTTATCTATTTAAGTTTTCAAAAGACATAAATCAATATGATTTTTAATGAGCATTTTGTAGATGGTCAATTTCGTGCAGTGGCGTACTTTATTTGATCGAAAGATTTTTCTGAGTCCAAAGTACGCACGATTTCCTGTCAAAATATGCCTCTGTATTTCTCTGCTGGTATCAGCTAAAATACACGAATTCGTCAACCACCTCGATATCGCCGCCTTCTATAAATAATCGTGATACGAAGCGTAGTTTTTCTTTTTCAGAGCATCTACCTCTCGTGTGTTTTGTTTTAGATGCAATTCTAGCCAGTCAAATACACAACATTGTTGTTATCATCTTTTCAATGTTACGTGATATATTATCGTGTCGATCCTCGCTTTTCGAATCACACCTTCCAAAGCAATATCAAACAAAAGACATAAGAGTCTTGCCGTAACCCTATCTGAGATTCGAAGGGACTCGAGAGAGTCTCAGATACTCTGCCGTAACACATCAGTCCTGAGTTTCTGCAATCGATTATTCTCGACGCACATCATCATAGTATGCCTTCTATTCACTTTTTAAGATTGTTTTCTGCCATAACAAACTATGACTAGAATGAACCGTTTACTAGTATGTGTCGAATATTCAATAACTTGCCTAATGTCCTCAATTTCCATTTCCATCAAATGGCTGTTTCTCAGTCATTTTCCATGTTAGTTGTAGAATCAATGCTAGTTTGTAAGCTCTACTAATCAGTACTTATTTTAGTAATTATTTTATGTACTTCAATATTAGTTACTGATATATCATTAGAATGTTAACAATCTGTTGATAAGAAGATTTTAAATTTATAAAATTTAAACTCCTACTCCTAGGTTTTTTGAAGAATAATGTAATCTACTCCAATCATATTCCCGGTTCCGAAGTTACAGAGTTACGATTATTGAAAATTACAAACAGTCATATAAGTGACAACTCAAAAAAGTATGAAATTTTTATAACTGATCCCAAAAGAACTTCAATTTGTTGGTTTTGCAAGTAGGTAGGCAAAAAAAGTCACGTTGGTATAATCGTTTCATGGTTTTCGGATCCGGAAGCAGTGGTAAAAAACCGTGAAGGGAACTTATTTCGAGTTTTCATATTGAGAAAGGCATTATTACACCACTCTCGAAGTCGAAACGTAATAAAAATCTGAAATAAAAAAGTTATATTTCAAGTTTCACGTCATCATAAAACCTGTACGACGAAGTAGTGGTTAAATTTCAATAGAAAAATTACTGCAAAATTTAGTTGCTTCTGTATACACACTAGAATGTAATCAGATATTTCGGAGTGAATGTATCGTCATTAACTACCAATTATCGTCATATCGATATAATTAATATGAAGCAAATAAACAATCTCATAAAAGCGACCAATATAACTGTTGAAATTATTTCAGTTCAAAACATTAAACGAAACTGAGTGTGAACAAATTATTTTACACACCGCACGGATGCAACATGTTCGATGTAGCGTTTTTGTAGGACTGGCAGAGTTAATGATATGGTTTTATGACTGCAGCATATTATTATAAATGCGATTATGAATATAACGGACCTACGGGTGCATAGATAGATGAGTGAATGTGTGTTCCACTGACAATACTGATTGTAACACAGAACCCGATAGGCGTAAGGGACAGTTGTCGAGAAAAAAAGAACACGTCGTTCAAATTTGGCATATGGAATTCAAATGTGTGCCGCATCGGTGATTTGAATACTAATGACAATTGTTTGGAATTTCAAATACATCAGCCCGATTACTGGGATTGGTGTTGTGGAAAGTGATAACCTTTGAAGGTTATACTAATCATAGTCTAAGTAGGATGCTAGTTGTGCTTGTTTGACAAACATATGTAACTATTCTTTTTTGTGTAAAATTCAGTTTTATTCGATCATTAAAATGACTTTCCAAAAGAAATAACGAAAAATAATTTTTTCCTTATGTTATTGTGTAATGAAAAATACTGTTTCAATAAAATCATACCGTTCTATAACAAATTTATAATATTCGAATGACAATAAACATAAACTTATTGTATAAAAATAGAATATTTTATTGCATTATCTGCGAGCTGTGAAAGTTACATTTGAATATCTTTATTTGTTAAAAAAAAATGGTATGATTCAGTTGAAACAGTAACAAAAAATTCCATTTCACAATTACTTTCAGAAAAAAATTGATTTTTTTATTGTTTCTTTTGGAAAGCCATTTCAATGATCGAATAAAATCGAACTACGCACTTGAACGAAAAAAAGTGATTTTTCACTGGGCGATTTCACAAATTCTACAACCCTAGTCATACTTTAAAAGAACGTATGAATATCTGTGGCTAAAGTCTTATGTACAGCATCAAAAGGTTCCACTGGTTGAAATTGTAGGAAACATGCATCTGTCCCCTTCGAAATAATGTATTTAGATTAAAAAATAAACATTTTGTCGTGAATACGACTTACATTACTGTGGAGCGCCTTTTCAAAATTTACCCTGTGCAGGGGTGGATATAACTTAATCGTGAATATCTCTTGCCATACTGAATCCAACAACATAATTTTTCTATGCTCCATGCTATCGGAAATATGATCAGCAATATGTGATAAAATTTTCAGTAATGATTATCTAAATTGTTCAGTTTCAACGAGTATTAAAGAGAAAAACTCATGATGCTTGTTTGTCTTTCTCAAGCTCGTACGACGGTTTTGATGCAGTAAGCGACATTGCATTTTCGGGTTACCAACTGGGTAGGTATAAAATGTAAAAATTGACACGTATCATTCATTATAGCCTGCGAAATTGACATTTACAATCAGTAATTTAATTATTGAAGAACTTTTTGATATTTTCTTTCATTTTCACCCACAGAAATATCGCTAATCGAAAGGGAGAAAAGTGTCCGATAATTCGAAGCTGAATTTCCACTACGCTTCAGTTCGACACCGAAGTGGTTCCTGCAAGATTTAATCATTACTGTTTCATCAATAAAAAAAATCTCTATTGAATACATTCGCAGCTGAGCACCTCGTAGGCCGTTTTCTCTTTCGGTATTATTGCTACATGTCCAACCCACTTTAGTCAGTCGTATTTTAAAAATCAAGAAGCACGTGGATCTTATTAACGATGGTTCCGTTCTTTGCATGCCGGATCTTCGTATCGCACATTCGAACGCTATATTAAATAACTGAATCGCAGATCAGATTCAGTAATGACTGCGATATTATCGATGCACGTAGGGTGGTTGATATGAAGAACAATAGTGATTATAGTGACAAACCAAATAGTGATTATAGTGACAAAAGGCTGTTTTAATTCCAGCTGGTTAACTACATTGCACTGCATATTTAGATTAATCCAAATAAAACGCTAGTTAGAATGAATTTGATTTATAGAACAAACAGGAGTGCAGCATTGTGCATGTCTCAAATACACAGCAGGCGCAGCGGTTGAATGGCGCGGTTGAATTTGTGTAACGATAATCTGTGCTCCTGTTACTTCTGTGTATGATATTCAAGCTAAATTGGCTAATATTATCTCTTCAGCTGCATAACATGCTTAGTAATTGTTTTTTATTTATGTTTTTATTATCGTTATAAATATTAATAATCACAGCACTTGCTGCTTTTATTAATGATATTACTCATGGTATGTGCCCCCTTAGAAATCACCTCTATCTAGTTGCGGGCGTTTGCCCGGTTTACCCATCAGTTAAGTAAGAGTTCGAAAAGCAGATCATCAGAAACGATGTCGCACCATTAGACCATTTAAGATTTCAGTAAATTTGAACGAATTTTATTAAGCAGCATGTTTATCTGTTATGCTAAACAACCATCACAAAACCAAAGATTTGTAAATTTTATGCCAAATGACTGTTATGCCAAATAGCCATTTGGCTTTATGCCAAACGGCGTTATGCCGAATGGTATTATGCTAAACGACCTTATGTCAAACAAGGTAGCACCCGCCCTACACGTTCAGAATGGTTCAGTGTTTGTTCATCGGCGAATTTATTCATAATGTATTCTGCAAAAGGGTTAACATATAACGGCTATGAAAATTCATTTCTGGAAAATGGGGCTTCATGGGGTAAAGCGAGACAACAAAACATTTTAGATCGTTCTGAACAATTACTTTTAAAATCAATTAAAGTGCATCTCCGAATTTTCAGATATTTGGAGTACATATTTTCTACGATCAAGGTCAAAGTTCGAGTGGATGATTTAGTTACTACTCATTAACTAAAAAAGATTAATCGGTTATTTATCTAAAAAAAAATTCTTTTTTTAGATTTTAGATAATTTTAGATAACTCATAGAAAAACTCGACAATGTGTATACTCCATTTTCAGAGTATATAAACAAGCAAAGTCTTGGCATTACATTCCTTTTGTGGAATTTTGCCGTTCTGTTTCAACAGACTTCGTAGCCGATTCTTAGTGTATCATTGCATGGCTAGTACTATGGATTCTACTGACACTAAGAACCCTTCCAGATAGGGGCTGCATTGAACCGCCCACTTCGGGATAAACACAAATATATAAACAAAGGGGGTAGTGAAATCGAAAATCTGCTCAAAATTAATAGGGCTGTGTTCACTATATATGGAAAACAAACACGTAGCCCTATGTCGAAAAACCTGTTTTAATCCACCTAGTGGTGTAATGATGCCTTCCTCATATCAATCATCACTTTATAATACCAGAACTGGAAGTTGGATCCGGATAAAGTTCAGGAATTCGGTATGGGCCCACAGGATCTTTTATATGAATCGCTGAGAAAAGTGGGTGGGATTCATTTGGAAAAATATGATCACATGATAACCATAATCAGTTTGTTTGCCGTCTACTGATAATGACAATCGAATGGAGTAGTTTTGAGGCCAGCTTAGATTTTTTTTAAGTATTTGGTTTCGCCCACTCAAGTGATGGTATAAAATTCTTAATACATTTAACCCTATAAATCCGAAACCAGAAGTCGGATCAAGATGACATTCAGAAGTTTTGTATAGAATCATAAGACCAATCATTTAAATCTAGTTCGCATATTTTCATTTATTTTTTCATTTTACCCCATAACTCCGGAACCGGAAGTCCTTCCTATCCAAACAAAGTTCAGGAATTTTGTATGAGATCACAAGACCTTTCATTTGAATCGAAGCTTGTGAAAATCATTTCAGCCATATCTAAGAAAAATTGGTACACTTGTTTTAACAATTTTTTGCACATGTTATACCATGTTTTCGGAACCAAACATTATTCAGGAATTTTGTATGGGACCACAAGACCTTTCATTTGAATTTAAGTGAAACCGGCCCAGCAATCTCCGAGAAAAGTTAGTGTGAAAAAACGTTACATAAACACATACACACACAGGCATTTTACGTACACGACGAACTGAGTCGAATGGTATATGATGACACTCGTCTCTCTCTCTGGTTCGAAAGTCGGTTTTCACAGTGATTGCATAACCTTTCTATATAAGTAAGGCAAAAATGATGTTTATGTGTTATATATAAAAGATGTTCACGATCAAATACTTAACACTCTCTCAGAGGGTAAATCTTGAAAAGGTGCCCCATGGTAATTCACGACAAAATCGGTTGACCGGTCTCCGAGAAAATCGAATGCACTTTTTCATTTTTTGGGCACATTTTACCCTGTTACTCCCGAGCCGAAAGTTCGTTCCGGATAAAATTCAGTAACAGGCTATGAGACAAAGAGACTTTTCATTCGAATCTAATCGGTTCAGCCGTTTCTAAGAAATTGGAGTGATTTCCGGTTTGGCGTACACGATCGAAGATCCGATACACCACAAAATCAATGTATTTTGTCATCAACTAACCAAATCTGTTCAATTCAAGAATTATGCGACTATTTGAATTCATTTGATTGAATTTTTTCGTGTTATGTATAAAAACACGCCCCTGAAAATAAAATTCCGGAATCAGGAGTTCTACAGCGATGAAATTTGATAGGGTTATATGGGGTTGTAAGACCTTTCATTTGAACATACGCTTGTGAAAATTGTATGAGCGGTCTCTAAAAAAAAATCTATTGCACGATTTTAGTTCATTTTGAACATTTTACTCCGTAGCTCCCGAATCGGAAGTTGTATCCAGATGAAAATCAATAGCAACCTATGGGACTATAAGGCCTTTAATTCGAATCTATGTTTGTGAAAATCGGTCCAGACATCTCCAAGAAAATCGTGGGCACATTTTTGTTACATCCACATACACACATTCACACATAGACACACACGTTTGTTCAGTTCGTCGAGCAGAGGTATATAACATTCGACCCTCCGGGCCTCGGTTAAAAAATCGGTTTCCACAGTGATTACATAGCTTTTCTATATGAGAAATGCAAAACATGTTTAGTAGATAAACAAAGAAACAGTATTCAGTCGACCACGCAAAATATCATATAATTAAACTTCACAAGCTTTGCAATGGAGACAAAATAATTCTGATCGATACAACAATATTATCAGGGAAGAATCAATTGATAGATGCATCGCAGAGATCCAATATGTCCCAGATACTAGCATGTCGAAGAAAGAGCTCCTATATAAACTCTTGCCTATTGTAAAACCAAAGATGCTTCTTGACGAAGAAGTTTAATAATTACCATGACAGCACTTCTACCCTCCACCCGCTCAAAACGACACCCGAGCTAATGCTACAGACTTACTGTCTTAACGTACACCGAGCTCTGGTCGTCGACTCCGTGGTCAGCCAGACAGTGCGGTAGAGCGAAGTGACGAAGCACGGCGCATGCTTTCTCGTCTCTGTCTGTATCTTGGCATAAGATATCATCTTCAACACTTTTTCCGTCATGTTGAACCCGACCCTAGCAGTAGCAGTGGGTTGCGAGGGAATGAAATGGTACTTTGGAGCTTGCGGTGCAGGGAACATTCCGAAACTGTTTGCAGAAGACAAACGGTGTTCTTACGAGTATCAGAAGGAATAGGGAAGTCATCCAACCGTGAATCATGCGACGAACCAAACAAGTAAAATCAACTCATCAAACAATACTGCAAACATTGCAAATTTGCTACCCGGCAGCAGTGTGGCCAAAACGTGGCTGAAGTAGCTTGCGTCAGAAGAAACAAGTAACAGCAATAGAAGTCAGATTTCAATCACTGCTTATTGGACTTAGAGCACATGTCTTTCCAAGAATTGACAAAGGCCTAAATGAAAAGTGGAAATGTGCTGCATCTGAACCTGAACTTGAAGAGTGTAGGATCTCATTTGCCGGTAGATGCGTACAAATTCTCTTCGTCTAGTTGTTAAAATTTGCTTTATTTTATGCTTAGCTTATGGTAGGATGTATTTGTTCATACTATGCCACTGCTATGACGAGCCGGTTCCTTAGCTTTATGAGTGATTTTATTTTTCCCTTTATCAGACCGACGATGAGGAAAACCCGACGCAGGTGAGGAAGGCAACTCTTTATGATCGTATTGCCAACGCGATTGCGGCTACTAACCTCAGATACGCATTAGGTTTTGTGGTTAGATTGTCAGAGATTGAATGCCGAACGAAATACGGTCGGAGCTTAATTTGCTGCGAATGGAGTTTGACTAAATAATCGTGGTGGAAACTGACGACCAGTTTACTGCCCAAGTTTACGGTCCGGATGTAGGCCGGCTGGCTGTTTTCCTACCTCAGCCGGGGTGAATCATCAATTTTAAGCAAAACGAAACCTGTTTGGAAGCAATCATTTGCTTGTGCATGCTGGGATGAGTCATAAAAAACGCGCTATCTAATTGATGATCGTCGAGTTGGAAAACTATCTGCATCACGCAAAACGAAAAAGTTTATCTGAAGAACAGTAAGTTGAGCCATTTGAAGTTACAAAAATAAAACAAATAATATAATTTACTATTCGAAAATAAGGACACTACAGAGCACGGTTAAAATGGTACTAAATATACTCAGCACCCTGTCAAGTGATTTTATCGCAAAGCTTGATTCATGCGCTTACTTAATTTCGTGATTACTTATAAATTCATATTATATCCATTTTCTGTTGTACATCCATTTTACTCATACCCAAAACTAGTCATATTCACTGAATACAGCTTTGCATAACCTGTCAAAAAGGCATTTCTTGTTGTCACTTTTGTATTTTGTTAAATACCTGTACCTGACCGATACACCGCTCTGCCAATACTTTCCGTGTAATGTTTAATGAGATGATTAAATCATGATTATTGCATTGGCTTGATCGCACCTCACGCAATTATGGAAGTTGATGCGGTAATATCGCAATGTTTATCTGCAGCATGCACAATAAAAATTTTGCTAAAGGGTCGAACCGTCACGCACACATCATTATCATCAGATTTCCAAAGAAAAGGTATAATGTCACGGCAGATAATCAATGGTATAAGCAACACGGTACAGAAATTTTTATATAAAACAAGCAATTTCAGGTACACAAACAACTCCATTGAATGTTACACGGAAAGAAATCCGTTACTGCTGTCATGATTAGAAAATCATGAAACCAATCATCTTAACTTCTCATGAAACCATGAGCTATAAGCCTTCTCCCATGAAAATTAATCATGATCTGAAAATGCGTTACTTGAGGAATGCACTTCTTTCAAAGCTCGTAACTCCAATTTCCTACCCGGATATCACTTTGAACCCTCTTTTTTTTAAGGCATATTCATTTCATAATTGTGTTGTTTTCTCACCGGCTGACAGAAAATTGACAACATAGAGATTATAAATCGAAAATTGACATCATAAAAATTGTTCTACCGCTATGATTAATTTGTTTCGTAGATAAAACTACGCAAGTTGAATTGATTCACCTAAGACGATTTTGTAAACGATATTTTGAAAAAATAGAAGAAAACATTAATCCGCGGTATTTGCAAGAAATCGACATAGAGTTTCTTTTTAAGAGGTTTGATTCACATGTGTTTTTTATGCAGTTCGTTTAAGTGTTTAAATTCTGAAACACAAAGCCAAAACTGGAGCAATGAACGCAAGTAAACACGTTGTTTTAGGTGTCATCGGTTTTCAAAAACAAAATATTTGAATTGGTAATGATTCAGATTAAAAGAAATTCGTCTTACTTTTCACCGTTTTGCTATTCATATTCAAATGTACATCATTTGAGACATTAGTTACAAAAAATACGTTCGTCAACACCATTCCATTTAATTCATGTTTGAAATCTTCATATTTTAAACCATAACACCTGAATTTATGAAGATTACCATCGTAGAAGAAACACGCCTGAAGTTATATCCAACAACGCCAAGTGCGTTACGCTTAAATTTCAACTAAATCAGTCCAAATGGATCGTGATCCGAGAACTTTTAATCATGGTGTAATATCATAGCATGAAAATATACTAGTTTCCCCAAACCATGACTCGTTTTGTTCATTTCTAGAATCGTAATTTTGTTCGTGTAATAAGAATGAATGCAAGGAGCTGTATCCAGTTTGACTCTGATTAAACTTCTAACATTAATATTCGGGAAAAAAATCAATTCTTCTGATGGGTATTTGGGCCGATTGTGCTTGATCGCACAAATCTTGTTATACAGCTTTACTTCATTTTTCCTTTGATTGAACTTTTAGTTTAATTTTGTTCTACATTGCCGAAGCAGGTCGAACTCAAACTACCAAAATTGATTAATTTTACTTTAAAAAGAACGGCGATACAAATTCTGAAATTTGGAACGACCGCACGTTCCGTTTTCGGTGTCTTTTCCTAATTCATATCCGCATTTCCCATTTTTTTGTTAGTTTAGTTTAACTTCATTATATATTCCGGAAGAAGGTTGATTACGGTTTATTGAAATTTATTTACAATATGTAAATAAACCTATTGTAATCCCCCTGGTGATGTGATGATGCCTTTCTCGTAATACCCTTCATTCTTATAAATATTAACTTGATTCTTGAAAAAATCATCTTGAAAAAAAAGCAAGTTTGTTTGGATGTAAACTAGCATAACCTAAAATTGAAACTGTTTTGAGTTAAATTCAACACAGTCAAATTAAACACACTCTGTAATTCCGGAATCAGAAGTCGGATCCGGATGAAATTTAATAGCGATTAATGAAACCGTCAGTACTTTCATCTCGACATATGATTAGATGATTGTTTCATAATCACTTATCAGAATAGTTTCAGAGCTATTTAGGTGTGGGGGCGGCCCGTTTGGCATAAGGTCATTTGGCATAATACCGTTTGGCATAACGCTGTTTGGCATAATGGTTATTTGGCATAACAGTTATTTGGCATAATGGTCTTTTGGCATAATGGTCATTTGGCATAATGCCATTTGGCATAATAATAATGGGATTTGCAATATTTTAATCTAATGAAAATTTTCGTATGTGTTTCGATCGATTGATGTTGTGCAAGGGAAACTCCAACGAAATATGTGAAACCTTTTTATATAAGCAACTCACTTAGTGCCAGCACAATATTCTGTTCGTCATAGATGATTCAGGTCGAGACGGCCGAAGGCCGCGAGTGCGCCGGCGACCCGCCGTCGGAAGCGCCGGCCACTGCGGGGGGGCAGCGCCCCCGCAGAAATCACCTCTGTCTAGTTGCGGGCGTTTGCCCGGATTACCCAAAGCTAGGAGCTATCCCTCAGTTGAGTCCGAACGAGCGGCAGCGAGGTCGGACACCAGGTCATTAAAAACGATGCGGCGTAGCCGCATTAGACCTCTCAAAATTGCACTAAATTAGAACAATTTCTATTAATCAGCATGTTCATCTGTTATGCCAAATGACTGTTATGCCAAATGACCATTATGCCAAATGACCATTATGCCAAATAACCATTATGCCAAATAACCATTATGCAAAACGGCGTTATGCCAAACGGTATTATGCCAAACGACTTTATGCCAAACGTGGTAGCCCCTTAGGTGTGAATATATATTTTATTATTCATTGTATTTCAGTATAAGGTTTCTATGTACCTTTGAAATGTAAATAATCTGTTGATACAAAAGATGAGAAGGTTTTATGCCTGTTGCAGATTGAGACCGAATGAATCTAACTGGCTTTTCCCTGCTGCAAAATAAATGAAAAACTAAATAAATCCTTGCAGTATTTTCCTTGAAAAGTTCTAGCAGCACAATTCCTTTCCATGTTTATTTTGGCCTTAAAAAATGAAATCCTAAAAATTTTAAAAGCAGTTAGTTCGGCTTCAAAACTGTCCAATTGATTTCAAGTGAGTCAAGCCCGATTCAACCATTTCGGATGAACTGATTAGATTCACTCGACCCTACGGCTTCCACAGAGATTGTGTAGTCGTTATATGAAAGAAAAGCAAAAATACGAATTATGAACAGAATATAAGTGAAACGGATTGAATCGGTCATTTCAACTATTTGTAGTTGAATAGCATGAGTTTCCTACATACGGATAACTTTTGGTAAGTTGAATTTGATCTGCTTTGAGAATCTAGTTAAAATTCGTTTGAAAACCCAACCACAGGTAAAATTAGGGTGTAACGGCATAACAAGATACGTGCGGTCATTGAAATGTAATTCAGTTTGTAGGGTTATCTAAGCAATATGAATAATTTTTTTTGTCAACTTCTTAAGAAAGGTAAACTAAAAACAATAAATGTTAGAAGAACTGGGGTGACACGGTTTAAATCATTACGTGCGGTCAATCCAACTATCCGCATTTGGATTACTGTTGCCTTCTGCATAGAATAAACAAATTTTGGTGCATCGCATTCAACCTGATTCGGGAACGTAGATCAGAAATCAATTAAAAACTTAGAATAAAACGGCATAATAAGCTTTGGGCGATCATTTGAATTATCTGCAATATTCAGTTTTCTTCAGGGACCTTGGTTTAATTTTATTTGGGGGTTTTGAAACTGGACTGTACTTATTACAAAAAAAGTAATTTCTTTTTTTAAGTTTTATAGTCATACTTGAAATCAAACCTTAAGAGTTGTTTTTTTATGCTGAATTATCCAAGCTTGAGATGCATAATGGTTTGGTATTTGTTTTCAGAAAATGTGAATACTTAATCTGGTATGACAGATAGATGCATGATTAAAACATACATACTAGTTTTTTTTCCATAATATGTACAAATTAAAGACGAATCTTAGTATTTGATAAACGTCAGTAAGATTCTAATAACGGATACTGCAGATTAGACGTGTTTCTTATTTTTAAAAATTTGATGATTTTGCATTTTTTATGTGAATCATATAACGCTTTTTTCATATGCAACATACGTTATCTGAAACACACCTTGTTTGAGTTCGACAGTTAGACAATTGTTAACATAACGATCCACAAGTTGAACGCGAAACTATAATTGAATTTTTCTTATAGAAGTATGATTATCGAAATAAGTGTCATTGATATATTTCGCACAAAAAAATGAGATGTTCATATGGTGTATAATCCTGACTACCTTTCTGTTTGACTTGTAGTTTTAGCTTGGGACGTTATCTTTACCTGGAAAAAAATGCATAAGTTAGTAATTGTGATGAAAATAACTATCATGTCGTTCTATTCACTGTTTATCTCATAGAAGAAGCTAATCTTTCTTGCAACATTCTCAGCCCACAATCCAAATTTATACTAAGGCTATAAAATGAATAGTATCTTAAAATTAGTACGAAAAATTTGAAGTACTTGAGTCAAGTTGCTTTTTGAAAATCTACTCTTTGTTAGTCGAAAATTTTGTCATAGAAAAGGCTAAAAAAATTATGTTTATATGTTAAGTTTACGTTTCGTCTTCGACTCATCAGTGCGTCAGCAGATTATGCTGACGCAAACCCCCGGATCAACATAATCCGCTGAGCAGACGTAAAGTTAATGCTATTTGCAAGACACTTTTTATTACACAAGAAGTGTAACGTCTAAACTGACGTCTCGAACGAAACAAATTTCGGCTTACTGGCCGTACAGATTGTGATAATTTGAAGGGGAAAAAGCTTGCTTTTACCCCCAAATTTATGCTAGGTGCACATAACCATTTTAAATTAAGTTTAAATTTAAATTGATCCGGGGGTTTGCGTCAGCATAATCTGCTGACGCACTGATGAGTCGAAGACGAAACGTAAACTTAATTTAAAATGGTTATGTGCACCTAGCATAAATTTGGGGGTAAAAGCAAGCTTTTTCCCCTTCAAATTATCATGTTTATATGTTCAAGGAGCAAAAGCTAAAAAATTTGAATTATCTAAAATTCTACTGGGAAATAAGTTAATAATTTATGGCAACACAAGTATTGTCGCATGATTAATTTATATAGTTCAAAATCGTCATACAAATGCTTGCATTCAGTTAAACAAACGAACAAAATTCATTTAATGACTAATTTTGATTTTATTTCACGGGTTGTGCGAATGCACGTAAATTCGTATGTACGTGACATTGTTTGAGTCTAATTTGGATTACTTGTTTGACTCCGTGATAAATATTCCATAAGAGTTTTCCTATT
The DNA here is from genome assembly GCF_030247185.1 of Malaya genurostris. Lineage (NCBI taxonomy): Eukaryota > Metazoa > Arthropoda > Insecta > Diptera > Culicidae > Malaya > Malaya genurostris. The sequence continues at coordinate 116,629,691 of NC_080572.1, forward strand.
GAATCGCACCGGGTGAAGAACAAGAAGCTTGATGACGAAGTATGACATTCCGAACAGTAAAAAGTAAAAGAATGGGATAATAAAATTTGGTTCGTCAAAAACAGGCGCACTTCGAAGAACGGTATCACTTCACCCCGACGCGGTGGTATTTTGAATGACAATAGACGTTTATTTCCCCTCATTTTGGTTGAGTAGCAAAAGGCAAGTCGTGAATTAGTTGGCTAATAAAATGCAGCACTTCAGTGTAGTTTCGAAGCTGTGTTGCGTTACGAAGAATTCCGGAACATTTCTAGCCAGATGATTTTAATGTATTGTGTGACATTGAATAGCCGAAGCGAAGAATGACTTTTTTGTTCGACTTCAAAACATGTATGGTAGCAATCAGTGTCACAAAATACCTTCGTCCAAGAGTAATTTGTGTCGAGAATGTGCCACTTTTATGAGCGTTCGGTGGTAATGTTAATGTGTGATTAAATTGATTGATGACGATTTACAGTCCTAGTGCAATTGATGAATGGATAGATGAGCTGAAACAAGCTAATACGTTTTTCGGTCTTTACTTAGGCACTTCTCAAACACAAGCATATAGTCGTCATTGGTCATGAAGAATGCAAAATCTGAGACTAATGAAAAAAATACATACATTTTTGTCTTTCTTATATAGAAAAGCTATGCAATCACTGTGAAAACCGACTTTTCAAATGTCGTCGATTCGTCGTGATCACAAAATGTCCGTGTGTATGTGTGGCTGTGTATATGTATCAAATATTGTCACTCAATTTTCGCAGAGATGGCTGAGTTGATTTTTACAAACTCAGATTCAAATAAGAGGTCTTATGGTCCATCGGCTGCTATTGAATTTTATTCCGATTCGACATCCGGTTCCGGATGGTGATATGCACCATGTAAAATAGAAAAAATTGTCATTCACTTTTCTCAGGGATAGCTGAACTGATTTTCACAAATTTAGTTTAACGAAAAGTTTTATAGTCTCATATCATATTAATATTGAATTTCATCTTCATCCGACTTCGGGTTGCGGAATTACAAGAAGATACGTGCGAATCTATCAGAAAAAGCGCACTCAATTGTCGGAAACCGGTAACCGATTTTCACAAACTAGGATGCAAATAAAAGGTCTTGAAATGCTTTAAAAAGTCCTCGAAAAGTCGATCCGGATTCGACTTCCGGCTCCGGTATTACAGAACGATAAATGAAAAACATTGATTTCATGAGTATTTTTTCACATGTGATGGTGAAACGAGGTGCGAATTTGTATGTAACTTACTGGTAAATTCAAATAGTTAGCTAACCTTGTTAGTTGTTGGATATGTAAATCTATTTTAGGACTACTACTTTCCGGTTTCCGCTTCCGAAAGCACCGATAATAATGAAGAAAAGTTCCAAAAGCGGAACTAACCGCGATTTCTCATGAACGGATTATAGATTTTCACAAATCTTGATTTATATTAAAGCTCTCATTGTCATAAAAGATACTGTGCAATTTCATTCCGATCCGACTTCCGAAATTATATGGCGATAAGTGTAAAAACTTTCATACCGTCATACAAAATGACCGTTACGTGCTGGTACGGTACAACACCGCCTTTACGAACGAAGCACACAGTGAGCTTTGTGCAATTCTGTATAGCGTGCAGTGTTGCCACATTTTTCAGAAGAAAAATCTGTAAATCTGTATCGGGGGATCAAAATTCTGTATTAAAAATCTGTATTAAAACTGTCCCAGAAAGTATGGACGCAACCAAAAATCACTGCCATTTCGCAATGGTTCAGAATCTGTCATTTTTTATAGCTGCGTCCTGTTGTTTTCACTCTTCTCTAACCACTTGTGCAGTTGTTTATTCGTTTTAATTAGTTTGTTTCGAAATGCGTGGACTTTCAGCAGAACAACATCGAAAGATTGTGTACAAATGGTGCACAAAACGCGGACTGTCACTGAGAAAGATAGCAAAAATGGAAGGGGTAAGTGAAAAAGCCGTGCGAAATGCAATCAGGAAGTTCGGTGAGGATAACACCTTTGAGGATGAACCGAAAACGGGTCGAAAAAAAGGTCCTGCTAACCCTCAGTTGGATAAACGGATCAGGGTCATTTCGCCGAAAACCATTTCGCCGAAAGCCGTTTCGCCGAAAGTCATTTCGCCGAATGACATTTCGCCGAATGCCATTTCTTCAAAAGTTATTTCGCCGAAAGGGTCATTTCGCTGAATCCTGAAATCGTCTTGAAACCGTAATCAGAATTGATTTAAATTAAAGACAATCGAAAGATGATACCGTTAACGCCCGTTTTGTTAACTTACCATTGTACTTCTTGAATAATAATTGATTGTTGTATTGTTTATTAAGTGAAAATGAATAAATACTAATGTGGCTATGCCACATCGTTTTAGTTCATGTGCTGTCCGACCTCGCTACCGCTCGTTCGGACCTAACTAAAGCAAAGAAACTTAGCTTTGAGTAGACCAGGCAAACGAGGCGGTTACAGGTTTGTATGCAAGAGGCCGCCGATTCCGACGGCGGATCGGCGGCCGACTCAGCTGGCGTCGGCTCGGCGGTTTTTTGCCGCCGAGCCATCTTGACTTCGGTTATGTGGCTGCGCCACATCAGTTATACAGCAGACATAACATGCAGGAGATATGACCCTTACGGCAAAATGACCCTTTCGGCGAAACGGCTTTCGGCGAAATGACCTATTCGGCGAAACGACTTTCGGCGAAATGGCATTCGGCGAAACGACTTTCGGCGAAATGGCTTTCGGCGATATGACCCGCTCCCGGATAAACGTATACTGAAGGCGTTCGAGCAAAAGAAGGAGGTTTCAGTTCGGGATGTGGCCAAAAAAGTGGGCACTTCGAAGTCAAATGTTCTTCATGCTAAAGAACGTTTGAATCTTCGAACCTATAAGAAGCAGAAACAACCAGAACGTAGTCCGAAACAAGAAGCATCGATTAGGCCGAGGTTTCGAAAGCTGTACAATACGATTCTTGCTGGAAATTTGAACTGCATAATCATGGACGACGAAACCTACGTGAAACTCGATTACAAATCCTTGCCGGGATCACAATATTATACGGTGCAAGAAGGGCAAGTGTTAAACCACGTCCGAGACATCGATTGAAATCGAAAAATTGGGTAAGAAAGCTATGGTCTGGCAAGCAATTTGTAGCTGCGGCAAGATTTCGAAACCCTTCATAACCACTGCTTCAATGAACAGCGAAGTATACATCAAGGAATGTTTACAAAAATGACTTCTACCCATGATTCGAAGCCACAAGGATCCTGTTGTCTTCTGGCCAGATCTTGCTTTTTGCCACTACTCGAAATCAACGGTAGAATGGTATACTACCAAAAATGTCACTTTCGTCCCAAAAGACATGAATCTACCAAATTGCCTACAACTTCGACCAATTGAGGAATTTTGGGCATTAACGAAGGCACATCTTAGGAAACATGTCTCGGCAGCCGAAACCAACAGTTCGAAAAAGATAGGAAAAAAGTGTCAAAACTTGTCGCCAAGAAGTCTGTACGGAATTTAATGAGAAAGGTTCGCAAGAAGGTGCGCTAGCTAGTCTACAATGGCTAAGTAACAAATGTTGAGAATAATATTCTGTTAATGTAGCCTAATATTATCAGTACATCGAATAAAATTTGAATATCTAACACTAGTGAATTATTTACAGAGAAATCAAAGTGCGTCCATACTTTCTGGGACAGTCTTTATGAAAAATAATATTAAATTAAAGTACAACGAAATGAAGAAGTCATTAAATCGAATCTGTAAATGACAGCTACTTGTTGTTAAGAGGTAGCGTTCATTGTAATGTAATTAACAATCATTTCTTTTTAATATCTTACATTATGAGTAAAACCACCATCTTACCATCTTATCAGAAGAATTTTTAGAAAACCATAAGGAATGACGCTAAAATAATTGCAAGAAAAGTTAATTTAGATGAACCGTCATTGACAAATAGAATCATTTGAATTGTTTACCATCCTTGATATTTTCTTTTATTTAAATTGTATCCACTTGTTAGTATTATCACACAATCATGATAACGATTCTATGGAAAGGTTTTGTAATCACTTGAAAAATTGGCCCAGAGGACTAAGTGTCCTATACCATTCGACACAGTTCATCGAACTGAGCAATACCTATGTGTATGTATGTATGTATGTGTGAGTATATGTCAAAGAATGTTGCTCATGTCCCATAGATTGATCTTGAATTTCATCTGGATCCGACTTCCGGTTCCGGAATTATAGGGTAAAGTGTGTTTAAAATTTTATACCGTCAATTAGAAAAAGGGATCAAAAAATGTAAAATTCTTCTAGATTTCGGCCGACTTCGGCTATAATGGTTTTCAGTTCCCGGTTCCGTAAGTACTGGAAATAGAGGTCAAAAACTCTACAAACGAAACACACTCAATTTTTGCCTTTCTCATATAGAAAGGTTATGCGATCTCTTGTAAAAATTGACCCGGAGGGAAAATTGTGATATATTATTCGACTCAGTTCATCGAGCCGAGTAATCCCTCTCTCTCTATCTCTCTTTCTATTAGATTCAAATGAAAGGTCTCATGGTCCTATACGGAATTCCTGAATTTCATCCGGATCCGACTTCCGGTTCCGGAGTTATAGGGTAAAGGTTGTTCAATATAGTACACCATCACTTAAACCGGCTAAACAATAAACGTAAAAAATGTTCAAAACTGGTCTCAAAACTACAGAAATCGATAGTCATTATCAGTAGGCAACTAAACAAACCGATTCCGGCTATCCTGGTTCCCGGTTCCGGAAGCACCGGAAATAGTGGTCATATATACCAAAATGGATCTCACTCACTTTTCTCAGGGATGGTTTGACCGATTTCCACAAACTTAGATTCAAATGAAGGGTCTCACGGTCCCAACGGAATTCCTGAATTTCATCCGGATCCAACTTCCGGTTCAGAGGTTATAGGGTAAAGTGTGTTGAATATTGTACACCGTCACTTAAACTGGCGGAACAAAACCGTAAAAAATGTTGTAAACTGGGCTCAATACCCTTATTCCCAATCTTAGGCTGAAATGAAAGGTCTTATGGTCCTACCAAAAATTACTGCATATTTTCGGATACAACAAACATTTAAATCGTCATTTAGAGTGTGATGGTAAAATTATATAAAATCTTCAAAATTTGAATAAAAACTAGTAAAGTTTGTACGTCATGTTAGTTGGTGGCCGTACGAGCCGACTTCGATTATACCGGTTCTCGGGTTCCGGTGCCGGAAGTGCATATAATAGTGAACACACTTCGTTTTCGTAAGAATAGTCTACGCGAGCAAAGTATTGTTTGATTCTGTATGTTATACTAGTTCATGTACAAGCAATCCCTTGGTTTCTTTCAAAAATCGAAGAGAAAAATTTTGAATAGAATACTACGATATTATACATGAGAAAGGCATCATTACACCACTAGGTTGATCAAAACAGTTTTTTTTAGAGATGATTTGATCGATTTTCACAAACTTAGGCTGGTCCTATAGTCCCATAAGTTGCTGTTGAACTTCATCCTGGTCCGACTTCTGATTCCGGGACTATAGGGTAAGGTGTGTTTAAAATTTCAAACTGCCATTTAGTGAGACGATAAAAAATATTTTAAAAAAAATATTAAATTGATATAACTTCTTACAAATTGTAAATGTTTTGTTAGTTTATACCCAAAGAAAGTTTGTAATTTCACTCGAGTTTTTTTGTCCTATCCATATATTTTGTCCTATCCACCGAGTCAACAACGCTTTTAACAGAGAGAGTAAATCTTACTAAAGGATTCTAATTATCGTTAGGATCTCAGTCGAATATAGGTACATTTACCCTACTAGGTTGTGTTATCGGTACAGCATTACAATAACATCGATACAGTACCTTCGATCGCCCTGATATCTTCTATTGAGTATGGGTTTCAGTCTATCACTCACGTTGCGTAGCAACTATAGCTAGAGTCTACGAGCGGGTAATTGTGTATGAGAATGAGAAAAGTAAACAGTCACACTGACGACTGGTTGACGCTAGTCAGCAGGCAGCTATTGCTCAAATACATTGCAAATATCAAACCGTTAGTCCGGTCTGAATTTCCTCGACGCCCTGTACCTCCCTGTTTGCAAACCACTTATTGCTTTGTAGCTTCATAAGCGTTAATATAGATGGATGTCACGATTCCATACCACATCAGCACACCAAAATAACAACAACAGTGTGTATTATCATACGGTGATGACGACGACGACGACGACGACGTCGGTGACGGTGACGGTTTAGAATTTCATTGTGAGAGCCTATGTGCAATATCCGCATATTATGCATGAATTGCATACTAAGGAATATGCACACATAACATTCGATGGATAGTGGTGCCGGTTTTCCATTTTTCTTCGGTGAAATGAACTACTGGAGGGTTATCGTAATACCAAACACGTTTCGATTTAGCGAATCAAAAGTCTCTGGCTTCATATCAGAGTGGAAGGATTGATAAACCTTTTTACCGTAAGTAATTGCATATGATGCCTTTTACAGATGAGTTCACATCCGATATAACTTAATATAATTCTTCCACAGCGGTGTGATTCCTGATACACGCACATTCGCTCATGGTATATATCAATCATGGTCGTTACACTTTTGCAGCGTTATTTTCTTTTACTTTTTAATCCGTATTTAATTACCGTTTACGTGTGTTGCTGCTGTCAAGATTGGCAACCATTAGTTGAATTTCCTTTTCTGATTGTTTTACGGCTACGATCGTGATTTACGGCTTACTGCTGCAAGCCGTTCTCGGTGTCGCTTCAATTGTTCCAATGAAAGACTAGCTACGAAGCTGGGCACCCCTTTCAATGGTTTTGGTTGCCAATCTCCTGAAATGCAGCAATTCAAAAAATGCCATCCATTACTTAGCCAGCAGTTGAGTGATTCATTTTCTCCAAGATTTATATGTACCGGGTTTCGAAGAGTTTGGCACGCAAATAACATTACACTTTCCGACGATCGCGCATATTCGCCACAGCCAGTGCATCAGTCAGTCCGTCGGTTTAGAATCCTTCAGCGTGCGCCCAGCCCATGACAAAGATTGTGAGTCAACTCAGTTATTGTTTTGTTTATTTTTAGTCTTCGTGACGTACTTTGGCAGCAACTAATGTGCACGGTTTATGTGTTTTTTGTTTTGTCCAAGAGCAAAGCGAATTCTAAGAGCCGTCGATCAGCCTTGTCGAGTTTCAACCAAACCGGTTCCGTAAGTATTATCTATCCCGGTGCTGTTTCGTTTGAAGAAATAATTTACTCTTTGGTCGATGGAACGTATGTGCGCAGCACCGTTGATTGCTACCAACATGTATATGCCACAACAGGTAGTCTAAAGGCTACTAACGCAGAGTCTTTTGTAGAGGGTAGTTAGATACAAGTTTTCATCTTGCTTTAGGAGTGCTTCTGGAGTAGGTCTCTCTTTTGTATGATGGACGGGATAAATAAGTTAAAAGTTCGGTTAGAAATTGATTGTATAGCGTAATGTAAGTCGATAAGTTTTTGTTTACGATTGAATATAACTATAAAACTATATATATTAACTTTTTTTTAGCTTTTCGCGAATCGGTAGTTCAGAGTATAAGAAGCTGACCTCGTGAACGAACTGGCGTATGCTCGAGTTTGGACCTGGAAGAATTTCAAGTGTCAGTAGAACTACGCTACCTTGCCAAGCAGCTATAGTCCTGGAGTGTCCTTTGCTGTATCAAGCATACTTCTCCATATAATTCGATCACCAGCCACTCAAGGAACGGATGCTTTGTAGATCGCCCTCCACTTGATCGATCCACCTTGCTCGCTGCACTCCTGTTCTTCTGGTCTCATAGGAATTAGATTCAAGAACAGTCGGTCGGCATCATAATGCTATGCCCTACCCATCGTAGACGTCCGATTTTAGCTGTCCATACGATAAGTACACACTTAAAAAAAACCCCTATGATTTTACATCTTATTAGATGCACATAAATGGAGCGTCACAGTTCACGCAAATTCACGTGGAAGAACATTTAGTATTGTGTCTAAAACTCCATGACATGAAATTCGTTGAAATAAAAAAAGAATACTGATAGCAACCGCCGCGACTTGAACCGAGAATCATTGGATCGCATGTACGTCTGTTAATCGACTGAGCCACAGAAGCATACATCGGTTTGGTTGGTAAAAGGTGCATTTAAATTCATACAGTCGCACCTGCTAGCATAATGCAAGTTACAGTTGACGAATTAGGTCTTTATGAATTACATCGTATGAGGAATTAAGTCTCCTGTATTATTCAGATTTTTTTGGTGTGTAGTTCCCCATAGTAACTGTTCCTACCAAAAAAACACCTCTGAATTTCTCTACTGGTATCATTATCGGCGGTCACCAGTGTGCTCAAATACACGAACTTGTTACTGTGTCTATCAATATTCGTGGTGGGAGCCGTAGTGTTTCTTCTTTAGAGTTTCTCTTCTGCTTTCAGTGCGATGTATGTTTCCATCATCTTCTCAAGGTTACGTGTCACAATATCAACGTCGTCAGCGAAGCCAATGATTTGTACGGATTTTCGAAAGATTGTTCCTCGAATTACACCTTCCAAAGCAGTAATAAATAGTAGCACTAGTTATGCAATTATCCTACACATTGATGAATTGGCTGCGAAATCCGATGAAACATAAGGTCAAGTTCTGCTTCGGAATGTAGTATCCTGACTCTGCTTATATTGCTAGTTTAGTAGTCACTAATTTTATCAAACGACGCGCGTAATGTATAACGAATTAAATGTTAATGGGATCTAAAAATGATTGAAACGTTTAATAAGTCCATGTATACTATTTGTATGATTGATTATTATTTTGTTCAACTTATGCAAATTACAAGTCAGAAACCATGTCTAAATCATACAGAATAGGTAATAACGGTAGTACTAGCTTAGTTTCCTCTACTGGGTCTCATTAATACCCTTTGCAATCTTTTTTTCTAGTTCACTAATCGCACTTTCGTCAAATAATTGGTCGTCACTGATGCGGTTTTCGATGTTGTTATTGTTGGAAGCATCAATTTGCCTTTATCCATAGAAAGGTAATAAAATTTCTGGAAAAACTGACTTTTGATCAGAGTTTCCTAGTGTTATATATCATTCGACTCTGCGCGGATTGGAACAACTTTGTGTGTATAAGTATACGTATATATTAACGTTTTATCTACCCGCTCAATTTTCCGGAGAAATGATCGTAAAAGTTACGTAAATGACACACCACATTTTTCTTATTGCTCAATTTTCTCAAACATGACTGAACAGATTTCAACCAGCTAGGCTAGTTTGAAAGCTAGTCTTAGGTCATTAATCAAGTTCGCAGATCAAATGGCTATCACTTGTGTGTCCGGAGATAGAATGGTATAAATGACGTAACCGACACGACACATTTTTTACTTAGCTCTCAATTTTCCCGAGAATGGCTAAACCGAAATCAACAAACTTAGGATAGTTTGAAAGCTACTATTGAATCATTGATCAAGTTCGAAGATCAAACAGCTGTCACTTACGGTTCCTGTAATATAATGATATAAGTAACGTAAGCGACAAATTTGAAAGTTTATTCGAGACTAATATCAAGTTTTTTTTAAGAACTATTTATTGGAATATGAGTTTAAATTAAATTATTAAGATTTAAATTGGGTGTTCAGCCACAAGTGGTGACTTTTCAGCCCTATTATAAACATGATTTGGTTATTACCATGAGGACATTATTTGCTTCCGCAATTCTGAGATTTTTGTGTAGGGAAAATTCTAAACCTACTTGTATTGTGTAATGGGGAAAAGGGACTTATATACTAACTTACTAACTAATACAGAGAGCGAATCGATTCAATTGAAGATTGCATCGATTTTTGTCGGAACTTGCTTATAATATTATGTGACATTACATCTAATGGTTCTATATTTGTGAGTCTGTGTAACTCATTTGTACTAAACCAGGGAGGACGCTTCAAAATCATTTTCAGAATTTTATTCTGAATCCTTTGAAGCGTTTTCTTCCTGGTGGAACAACAACTTGACCAAATTGGTACTGCATAAAGCATGGCTGGTCTGAAAATTTGTTTATAAATTAACAATTTGTTTTTAGAAAGAGCTTAGAATTTCTTTTTATAAGAGGATATAAACATTTAATATATTTACTACACTTTGCCTGGATTCCTTCAATGTGATCCTTGAAGATGAGTTTTTTGTCATACGTTAAACCTAAGTATTTAGCTTGATCAGACCATGTCAATTCCAAGCCATTTAATTTGAGAATGTGATTATTGTTTGGTTTAAGAAAAGAAGCTCTTGGCTTATGAGGAAAGATAATTAATTGCGTTTTTGCTGCATTTGGTTTAATTTTCCATTTTGACAGATAATCACTGAAAATATTTAAACTTCTTTGTAGGCGACTGCAGATCACTCTTAGATTTCTACCTGTGGCTAACAGACTTGTGTCGTCACAGAATAGCGATTTCTGACAACCAACTGGTAGTTTTGGAAGATCAGCAGTGAAAATATTATACAAGATTGGAGCTACGCTCGAACCCTGCGGAACACCGGCTCGTACGGGTAGCAATTCAAATTTACAATTCTGATAGCTAACCTGAAGAGTACGATCAGTTAAATAATTTTGAATCATTTTGATCAAATAAATAGGAAACTGGAAATCAGACATTTTTGCTATTAAACCTTTGTGCCAAACACTGTCGAATGCTTTTTCTATGTCTAGAAGAGCAACTCCAGTGGATAACCCAGAAGATTTATTTGCTTTTATCATGTTCGTTACTCTGACAAGTTGATGAGTAGTTGAATGTTCATGACGGAATCCAAACTGCTCTGGTAAAAAAATTGAATTCTCATTTATATGAGGCATCATTCTCAACAAGATAATTTTTTCAAAAAGTTTACTGATAGAAAAAAGTAAGCTAATTGGTCGATAACTTGATGTTTCTGCTGGATTTTTATCAGGTTTCAGGATAGGAATTTCTTTAGCGTTTTTCCATCTTTTTGGGAAGTAAGCTAATGAAAAACACTTGTTGAAAATTTTAACCAGGAGTCTCAAGGCAACATCGGGAAGATTTTTAATAAGAATAATAAAAATTCCATCATTACCAGGAGCCTTCATGTTTTTGAGTTTCCTAATAATTGATTTAATTTCGTCAAAATTCGTCTCAATAATGTCATCGCGTGATAACACTTGGGTTGAAATATGCTCATATTTCAGTGAGACTTCATTTTCAATTTCGCCGTTTGTAAGAAGTATTTGATTTCCTTCCTTGAGAGCAGGAATTGGTTTCTGATGTTTCTTAAGAACCTTAGAAAGTTTCCAAAAAGGTTTAGAATATGGTTTAATTTGTTCAACTTCTTTAGCGAAATTTTCATTTCGCAAAAGAGTAAATCTATGTTTAATTTCTTTTTGTAAATCCTTAACTATGTTTTTCATAGCAGGATCACGAGAACGTTGACGTCGACGAACATTCTTCAACCGAATGAGCAGTTGAAGATTGTCATCGATGATAGGAGAATTTAATTTAGTTTGAGCTTTGGGAACTGAAAGATTTCTAGCTTCGATAATATAATGATTCAAATTATCAATTGCTGTGTCGATGTCCGCAGAATTTTCTAAAATAGTTTCATGATCCACATGATTTTCAATGTGAGATCTGTAATCCAACCAATTAGCTCTATGATAGTTGAATATAGAACTAATAGGATTAATTATAGCTTCGTTGGAAAGTCTGAATGTTACAGGAAGATGATCTGAGTCAAAGTCAGCATGTGTAATCGGTTCACTACAAATGTGACTTTGATCCGTTAGAACCAGATCAATTGTAGACGGGTTTTTCACGGAAGAGAAACAAGTCGGATTACTGGGATGAAGAACTGTGAAGTAACCAGCTGAGAGTTGATTATGAAGTATTTTACCATTACTGTTATTTTGCCTACAATTCCACTGGACATGCTTAGCATTTAAGTCCCCTATTACGAAAAATTTCGGTCGATATCTTGTGAGTTTTTGCAAATCGCCTTTAAAGAAATTTAATTGTTCGCCGGTGCATTGGAATAGCAAATATGCTCCAGCGATGAAATAAATTCCATAATGGTTTCAACTTCGATTCCCAAGCTTTCAATAACTTTAGTATTGAAAGAAGGTAAAATTCGATGTTTAATTTGCCGTTGGACAAAAATGGCAACTCCACCACCCATTCCAATAAACCTGTCAAATCGATAAACCACATAATGTGGATTACTTTTCAATTTGACATTTGGTTTAAGAAAAGTTTCTGTCACAATGGCAATATGGATTTTGTGAACTTCGAGAAAATTATAAAATTCATCTTCACTCGATTTCAATGATCGAGCATTCCAATTTAAAATATTCAAATAATTATTTAACATCACTGTTAAATTTTAAATTCATTATAATATTATTTGCGAATTTCCATCCGATTTGAAATGCTTCAAAAAGTGATGAAGTCGAATTCATTTGGATGATCATTTGAAAAAGTTGATCTTGTAGGTAGATCATTTTATTTTCAGTTATATCGCCTAAATCGACTTCATTTAAAGAAGCGAATGGCATTGAAGGAATATTTGTAGGTAGACTGCCATTAGAAGAAGATGGTTTGGCCGGTCTACCTATTAATGAATTGTTTTCGTTAGAAGATGAACTGCAAGGCGGTCCTATGTTTTGATTATTTACATTAGAAGAAATGGGTGGTAGATTTCTACCTAATATACCAGCATAACTGACATTGGAAGAAGATGATGACGAGGTCGATCTACCTGTCAATAAATTGTTTTCGTTAGAAGACGAATTGGTAGGCGTACCTGTTTTTTGTTTTAAATTAGAAGAAATAAGTGCCTTAGAAGAATTAGGCGTGGCATTTGTAACGATTTTTTGATTTTCAGGTATGTTCTGTAAATTTAAGGTCGTTGATTTGACATGTTGTCTAAGCGAACGAGCGTTTAAAATTTTTTCCCTGACAGGACATTTCAAATGATTGGATTTATGATTTCCATCGCAATTTGAACATGAAAATTTATCAGTGGTTTCATTCATTGGACAAACGTCTTTCGAATGCGATTTACCACAATTCAAACACCGTATATCCATATGACAATTTTTGGTTCCATGACCGAAGCCTTGGCAACGACGACATTGCGTTAAGTTTGCAATACGATTATGCCGTTTATAATGTTCCCAATCCTCTTTGGAATACGGCCAGACGAATGAGGAATCGTAACGTAGGAAATGAGAGTGAGGAATACTCGAACCGACGGATATTTGATTTTGCGAGGAAAGTTTGTCCAGATTCTGTTCCTACGCATAGCATTATTAGGGAATCTTTTTCAAATGATGGTTCCATTGATAGCCCCTTTTCAATGATGGAATTTTCCATAGCACTCATGTCTTGTAACAATAACGCTCCTGGGTTGGACAGAATTAAATTCAACTTGGTGAAGAATCTGCCCGACCTCGCAAAAAGACGTTTGTTGGAATTGTTCAACAAGCTTCTTGAGCAAAATATTGTTCCAGCTGACTGGAGGCAAGTGAAAGTTATCGCCATTCAAAAGCCGGGGAAACCAGCTTCCAATCACAACTCATATAGACCCATCGCGATGTTGTCCTGCATCAGAAAATTGTTCGAAAAAATTATTCTACGACGTCTCGACACTTGGGTCGAGACGAACGGTTTGTTGTCAGATACTCAGTTTGGCTTCAGTAGAAATAAAGGGACGAATGATTGCCTTGCATTACTTTCGTCTGACATCCAAATTGCCTTCGCTCAAAAGCAGCAAATGGCATCTGTATTTTTAGACATTAAAGGAGCATTTGATTCAGTTTCCATTGATGTTCTTTCAGACAAGCTTCACCAACATGGACTCCCAGCGGTTATAAATAATTATTTGCACAACCTTTTGTCAGAGAAACACATGCATTTTTCACATGGCGATTTGGTAACATTCAGAATTAGCTACATGGGTCTACCGCAAGGCTCTTGCCTCAGCCCGCTCCTCTATAATTTTTACGTGAATGACATTGACAGCTGTCTAGTATCCCCATGTACACTAAGACAATTGGCAGATGATGGCGTAGTTTCAGTAACTGGACCCAAAACTATTGATCTGCAAAAACCATTGCAAGATACCTTAGATAACTTGTCCGTTTGGGCTGTTCATCTGGGTATCGAATTCTCTGCGGAGAAAACAGAGCTGGTCGTCTTTTCAAGAAAGCATGATCCCGCGCAGCTTCAGCTTCATATGATGGGAAGAATGATCCAACAGGTTTTGACTTTCAAATACCTCGGGGTGTGGTTTGATTCCAAATGCACGTGGGGAGGACACATTAGGTTTCTGATAACAAAATGCCAACAAAGAGTAAATTTTCTTCGAACAATAACCGGATCTTGGTGGGGTGCTCATCCGGAAGATCTAATAAAATTGTATCAGACAACGATACTTTCAGTGATGGAATATGGATGCGTTTGCTTTCGTTCCGCTGCAAACTCTCATATTATCAAATTAGAGCGAATTCAATATCGTTGTTTGCGAATTGCTTTAGGCTGCATGCATTCGACACATACAATGAGTCTTGAAGTTCTGGCGGGAGTTCTTCCATTGAAGGATCGTTTTTGGGAGCTTTCGTCGCGACTGCTAATAAGATGCGAGGTACTGAATCCCCTAGTTATTAATAACTTCGAAAGGCTAGTTGAGCTTCAATCTCAAACAAGATTCATGACTGTATATTTTAACCATATGTCACAGGAAATCAACCCTTCAAGATATATTCCTATCCGTGTCAGCCTCCTAAATGTCCCTGACTCAACTTTATTTTTCGACACATCCATGCAGCGCGAAGTGCGTGGAATTCCGGAACACCTACGCTCGTTGGAAATTCCAAAAATATTTACAAGTAAGTTCAGGCATATCAACTCTGAGAAAATGTTTTACACGGACGGATCGCGAATTGAAGAAGCGACAGGGTTTGGTATGTTCAACAATAATGTTTTGGTCTCCTTTAGGCTTCAAGAACCTGCATCTGTTTATATAGCAGAGTTAGCAGCAGTTCATTATAGTTTGAGTATAATCGTCACATTATCTCCAAACCATTATTTTCTTTTCACAGATAGTCTGAGTGCAATTGAAGCCATTCGCTCAAAGGCTGCTGGCAAAAATGAACCTTTTTTCTTGGGCAAAATAAAACAGTGCCTGAACGTCATATTGAATAATAATTATCAAATCACAATAGTTTGGGTCCTGGCTCATTGCTCCATTCCAGGCAATGAAAGAGCCGATATTTTAGCCAAACGTGGTGCTATTGAGGGTGAAATTTATGAGAGACCAATTGCTTTCAATGAATTCTATAGCGCGTCTCGCCAAAGAACACTTGCCAGCTGGCAAGCTTCTTGGGATAAAGATGATCTGGGTCGGTGGATGCACTCAATTATTCCTAAAATATCGACAAAGGCATGGTTCAGGGGATTGGATGTGAGTAGAGATTTCATTCGTGTGATGTCCAGACTCATGTCCAATCACTACACGTTAGATGCACATCTTCTTCGAATTGGACTTTCCGAGACTAATCATTGTGCTTGTGGCGAAGGTTACCGCGATATTGACCATGTTGTTTGGACATGCGTGGAGTATCGTGATGTCAGATCTCAACTAATAAATTCCTTGCGTACCCAAGGTAGACTATCCAATGTCCCAGTTCGCGACATTCTTGCTTGTCGTGACGTTCCTTACATGAAACTTCTTTATTATTTCATTAAGTCCATTGGAGTTCCAATTTAAATTTTATTTTATGTTAGATTGTTTTCTCTTCCATGAGTTCAACCAATAGCCAGCTATCTTATATTAAATAAAAGTGATGAACTGATACAAACAAACCTGAAATAGTTATAAGATCATGTACAAAATAAATGTATTTCATTTAATGTAATTTATAATAGCAACTCGCTTGATAAAAACAGTGTTTAGATTAACTAATGAATACCAACATACTAATAGGATATTCGAAATGTATTAGGTTTAAAGTACTATGTATTGTAGATGCCACGGCGAAGAAAAACTTATGTATATTGCCTATGAAATAAACGTATTTATGAAAAAAAATGTTCCCAATGAATTTTAATGTGGGAAATGAAACGTACTTTTTCTAAAGTTTTCAAATTGTTTACATCACTTCGATTGAAGTGTATTAGGTAAAGTTCATGGGAAATTCCAGAGCGTGATTTAGAAGTACCATTCGCTCTTTTTTTCATAAGTATTACTTGGGAAGGGGCAAAACCAAGCAATTCTTTTAGTTCACTTTTAATTTCATCAATACTTTGATCATTTGATAAGCCTTTCAAGACAGCCTTGAAGGGTCTGTCTGATTTAATATCATATGAATAAAATTTATGAAGTTTGTCGGACAAATATCGAATAAGACGTTCGTAATCTTCCAATCCATCAACCAAGACTCGACATTCTCCTTTTCGTCCGATTTGAAATGAGACTTTTACTTCCGGGAGAAAAGTAGAAAGCTCAGTACGGAATGCTTTGAAGTCGGAAATCATCACCGTCACTGGTGGCATAGATTGTTGTTTCTTCCCAGAACGACAAGCGTCCATTTTGGGAATTTTTGAAGAATTTTCTTCTATGTCGCTACAATCGGATTCAGGAAAAATCTCGTAAATATTGTTAGACGGCATAGGATCAACGGAAGGGAAATCCGTCCGTTGTCTTTTATTTTTACATTCAGATTCTATAAGATCGTGAATGTTATTAGAAAAATGTTGAATAAAGGATTGAGATTTATTCCGTATTGAATTATTTTTAGCCTTAGGTTTATTGCCTTTCCGGTTGGACGCAGGCATTTTTGAAATGAATGGAATTTTGATTAATAGTTCTTTGAATAGATAGCCTTAAAAAAGGCTGATTAATTTCTTAGTCACTCTAATATCACTCTTTATATCACTTAGTCACTCTAATATCACTTAGTCACTCTAATATCACTCTTTGTATAGCCTTGAGAAAGGCTGACTAATTAGTCTTTAAAAAGACTGTTAGTGATTCAGGTAGCCTTGAAAAAGACTGAAGCCTTGAATCAATGAAACTCTAGGTAGCCAGAAAAAATTTCCAGGAGCCAAGAGCTATATGCGTGCGGTGCGAACGACTGTTCAACACCGACTGACTAATATCAAGTTGTGGATTGATTTCGAAGATCATAATCATCTATGTGATGTAACTAGGGATGTCGTAATATCGATCGAATAAATGAGTAACTCAGATAATTGAATAATTTTTAATCGATTAGTTTGAAACCAATATTCGATTATTAAGCTAATCGAATAGTTTGAAAAATTCAACAACAATAATCAAACAAATAATCGATTAATCGAGAATAACCCAGATAATCGATAAAAATTTAATCGAATAGTTTAAAAATTATACTCGATAATTGAATAATCGAGTAATTAAACAAATCCGACATCCCTAGACGTAACTGACCAATCATTTTTTTCTATGCACACAACTTTTCCAGAATGTGACCAATGATCTCGTACAAATATATTATTGCTGAAACATTTGGATTGACGATTGTGGCTGAATATGTGACGTGACCGCTGATTCTTGCTTTCGTGAGCTACCCGAAACAGTCTGAATGAATTTATATCATAATTTAACCGAAATTCGTGCTAGAAATTATCCTAAAAAAGGCATTATCACATCACTAGGTGGGTTTAGAAGGTAGCAGATGTACATTGTTGTAGTATTTTATTGCTTTCATCTTTTGTCTCAGAAGTGCTGAGGTTGTTTGGAACCTGTAAGGAAATAATTACGATATCCTTGAATGTAGGTACTTTTTTGTCTAATTTCTCATTTGATTCTTGAATGCGACCGACGATTTGAATTGAATTCAAATAAACCTCTTCAAACGCACATGTAGTATACGAATACCATTCTGTACGCCAGGAAA
This sequence comes from Malaya genurostris, assembly GCF_030247185.1. Taxonomy (NCBI): domain Eukaryota; kingdom Metazoa; phylum Arthropoda; class Insecta; order Diptera; family Culicidae; genus Malaya; species Malaya genurostris. Next base: position 116,647,734 of record NC_080572.1, read on the forward strand.
ACCAAAGACTGTAGCACCATGGCTGTATTTTATCTGTGCCTTGATGATTGTTGTACAGTTTGGATTGTTTTGTCGCTTGTACTAAACGAAATATAGGATCACAGGTTCTATACTCTGTTAATGTCCGTTAAAGGCCTTTCTCATATAGAAATGCTATGCAATCACTGTGAAAATAAACTTTTCAAGTGAGGCCCGGAGGGCCGAAAGTCATATACGATTGGACTCAGCTCGACGAACTGGGCAAATGTATATGTGTGTATGTAAAAAAATGTGCACTTGATTTTTTTGGTCCAATAAGTTGCCATTGAAGATAGCCCCCATAGGCTATTTTATCCGGTTCGGACTTCCAGTTCGGTAGTAACGAGCTAAAATGTGCAAAATTGAAAAAAATTGCACTCGATTTTCTCGTTCAACCGATTTTCAACAACTTAGATTCAAATTCAAGGCCTTGTTTCCATTCAATATTCAAAGTGTTTTGAAGAATTCCTTAGTATTAATGAAAACATGAGTTTTATTAGAAAGACATTATATCACCACTAGAAGAGGTTTTTTTCGATAGGTGACATTCTATGTTTTGTGTAGCTATTGGTTAAACATTGGTGTCATTTTATCTCGTTTTTTAATAGTCGAAACCGTATTGACGAAATTCTTTCATTTAGATTCTATCGTACCTAAAAGATGTCGGCGTACGAACCAAATTTTGAGCATATGCGAAATATATTGCTTTTTATATTCTATCAAGGAAAAAAGCATCCGTGCGCGCTTGTGAAGATCTCGCTCTTACATTTCGTACATGTAAAACGCGTTTTCGAAAATAGAAAAAAGAAATGAGATGAAGATGACATCGTGTGAAGTATTACGGGGGTAAAAAGAAACAAATACTTTAAACCATTCCAAAATACTAGTTGATCGCTAGAAAGAAGAAGTTCAGAAACGACAATGAAGATGGATTGTATAGAGTAAGCAGAAACGTTATTTACTTGAAGATTATTATCTTTTCTATCGCCCGAAAAATCAGCATAAACTAGTGAAAATACATTAACGACGACAATAATTGAATACAATGTGATTTGGAATTCATCCAAAGTACTTCTAATCATTCCGAAGTACTTCTAATCATTTTGAAATTCATCCAAAGTACTTCTTATCATTCAAATTGTAAGAACACAATACCTAACGACTGATTGCCATTTACAAGCATCACGAACCGATTTGACTTCGATTGACTAATGACACATTATGTTATGTATAAATATATTCTGAACACAATATTAGTTTGGCATTTAACTGAATGTGTCATATGTGTACTTTTGCAGGATAGAACTAACATCAATATCATGGTTAAATTTCACATCAACAATTCCAAATCATATCTAAAATCATCAAACAATGCATATAGCATCGTAAACATGCTTAACGACGATGATCGCAAGCTGCTAGCCCATAAGTTTCAAAACAATTGCGCTACTTCCATAGCATAAACTATCATCTTCATCCAATCATCCAGTGGTAAATAGTATAATATGCCAATCGACTTGCACGAATGGATTTGTAAGGCAGACAGGCAGGCAAAAACTTAAACCTAAACGCTCGGGCATGTTTTAGTATGGCCATGCCCAGACGGGTACTGGAAGTGGGATCGAACGAGAGGTTTGCGATAAATGCAGCAAGAAACAACAAACGTTTCGGCATTAATGCTGCCAGCAGAAGTAAATATTTGCACCGTTTAGCTCATGTCTGATTACATTGGCCTATTTGAGCACGACGCACCTCTCCTCGACTTCTCGATCGATCATATTGTGTGTTTGCTTGCATGCCAACCCCTCAGCCGGTGTCAGGCAAGTCCACATGGCAGGCGGTGTTTATCGAAGCGGTGAAAATATTCCGGCTATGCAGATTCGGTCAGTTGTGTGGGGTGTTTGTTTGGCCAGTGGACTGCTAATTTCATGACATGCTGGTTGAAGGTTTTTTTTTCAAAAAAAAAAAAACAACAACAACTTAGCTTGAATAGTTTCAAGATCATTCTAAATCCAGAAATAGCACTGCTATTTCTGACTGCGAACGAACTTTACAGCAGGAAATTGTTGTCAGCATTGTTTTACCGTTCTTTCGGTTAATAATGGTATGCGTTGTATAAAACATGATGTGACAGTGACACTGAATGCATCATCCTTGATTGTAGTTCAAAGTTAAACACAGAATGAATATACGAAGAGGAAGAATAAACAACAACCCCAGCATGTAAATACCTACGTTGTTAATACACGTAAATGTTGAAACAGTAACTGCAAACCTTACTTGATAGATTTGAGAGCATATTTTGAGACAGTGCCAACCATATCAAATAGCCAGTACTTTGACTGGAAATACTTGTATTGGACCGTAAATCGTCCCACATACTTGATGCATGATGTAATTTCACCATTACACGATCAATTGCGATTTTGGCCTTCGGTGTTAGTGAGTTATTCTGTTTATCTCATGATTTTATTTCTTGTACCTTTTATAACGATTTCGTCCATCAGCAGTTGATATTGGATCAAGTGAATATGAATCTACCCAAGGAACCATTCGAATGCCTTATGGTTTTGATTATAATTTATTGGAGTTTTGTAATTGATTTTTCAATCACTACCTGATTTATGACAACTATAATAAGTGTCTCTTTTAACCAGTAACATCATGGTTTTCAAATCTTCTATAAAACCCTTTACCCACACTAACAACAGAACTAAAAATAAAACAATTTGTACTAGGATAAAACCATGCAAACACTCTTAATATTGCTTTCAAACATTTTCTTTAAAACATTATTGTCAGTTAAATTAGTTCATAAATCTAGTTTTGTGTGTGTGTGCGTGTTCATTGGATGACAATTTCACTCAAAACAAATTTGAGGGTTCTAAAGTACATTTATGACACATTAGTTATAGGCTATTTGATTTATTGCTTCTTAGGTTAAGTGTAATTTGCATTAAAGAAATTTCATGGCCGCCATTATGATTTTCTTTACCGTAGCATTTATTGACATCAAATAAACTTCGAAATGCTAAAACGAGGAAATATGATGGACTTTCATGATTCGTTTAAAGAATGTATGCACAAGTTTTAACGCCACGAAATAGTTTTATACAAAAATGACGATGAATCACAAAAAATAGTTTTCATAAATCATTTTATTTTAAGGCGATTAGTTATAATTCTTATTTTTATCCTTACATTTACGATAAAAATAAAAGCGCATGAAGTTTTTACGTTCGGAAAAAGCCTCAAACTAGTAAAAAAAATCTAATATATTCTTACTGATTGCATTCAAAGTAGACATGACACACACATAGTCAAGAAAAATATTAATAAAACGTCAGTTTATTCATAGCGGAATTCATTCCATTCAAATAAATTTAATGTTGATCGTAAAGCTGGTTTCAAAATTTTCTTGAATTTGGAGTTTTAAAGCAGGTTTATGCTGATTCTTCATTTTGATTTACAAACCTTATGAAGAATGGTCCACTTGGCAGGAACATGCTCTTATAGAGGTTTTCAGTAGGCTCTCGTGGAGTTTAAAGTTTTATTGCAAGATTTATCATGTAGCATTGAAGACAGCTACAAGTTTTTATTAATATTAAAAATGTTACTTGGGTATCAACCATCTTATCCACCACGCAACAGTTTATTGATACCTCCAATTTACTCCGTGTTAACACCTGATGTTTGTGTCACGTTCAGTATTTGTGCATTTGAATATAATATGAGGACTTTAAGGTACTTCAAAATCTGACTATGGCCAATATTTGATGTTTTTGTTGAATAAAACACTCAAAATGCCGACCATGTTGAATCGTACCGCTATAAGTTATAATTAATATGCACATTTGAGAAATTCACACTAACAAAGCGAAAATCTGCATGTTGAATCTTATATGGAAAATTTACCCATATGAAAAATCTGCATGTTGAGAAAAACACAATTAAAATTTTGTTCGATTTTTTAAATTTTTGTGCTATAAAACGCTTAATCTTTGTAACATTGCACGAAATAATCGTAATACACCACTATTATTCGACATAAGTGATGCTTGCACTTAGTGATATTTGCACTGAATGGGACTGATATGAGTGTACTTAGCATATGGAACAGGCAAGAGTGGAAAGTTTTCCCACAATTTACTGAACAAACGCACAATTGTTATTGCAATTTCTGATTAGTAAGGATAGACTGAATTCGTCAAGCTCACCCTAAAACCGCGAAAATCCATAAGAGACTGAAATGCAAGTATGAATGTACAAGTAAGGAATGTGAATTTTTAATTAAAAAATATGCCAACTTTGGATGAATAATAAGAGTAACCTTTTTATTGCGTACTACGTCTATTGTACCAATAATCATATCATTAGTTGGCTCTCCATATTATTTTGCCGATCACTCGACTTTCTATCAACGAATTGTGATAAAACCGGATACAATATCTTTGCTTCTGCTCTGAGATGCAATACCGCAGTAAAAATAGCATACTACAGCTACTCAAAGCGCGAATGCTCAATGCTCCTATTTTCATCTTGAGCTTGAGCAAGCAACCCTGGTTGCTACTCCGTTACTGATCGGGATTAACAGAAATTGTACAGAGAATTTATAGATGATCATCCTGCAACGTACATCTTCTGGGAACCCAACCCCAGAATTCATTAATCAGTACCGGCGCCGTCCAGGCGCGAACGTAGATCGTCAAAGGAATGGGCAGGGATGTTAGTTCAACACTGCTGGGATGCACCACAAAACTCATGGACTTCCCGTGTGAACGTTTCAACAATATACGATTTTAAATTTGTAAGTTTTTTCTTGTGGGTATAATATTGGAGAATTAAAGCTCGGCAAAGTACTCTATCTCAGAGCAAACTAGAGAAGGGAACGACACATTGGCACTTATTCTCACACCAAAAATAACCTCACAATAATTAATTTCGGAGTCACTGATAACGAACACAGTATCATTTAGTAGCATGTTATTATTAACTTATCAAAAATAGTAATCAGTAATATAGTAATAGTTTGAAAATTAAGAAGTAAAATATCATATTATATTATAAGTATTTACAAAATTCAATCGTTGGCTAGCATGGTGCGGCCGTCAGTAGGGTGTTGTACTTGATATTTTCATGCTCCACATAGTGCACATTATTATTGTCTTTAGCGAATTGAATTGCATCCAACTCTTTATAGAACTGGATATAAACAACATTATTGGTCTTATTGCATTGAAGTAAATGCACACGTTTAATGTCAAGATGCATTTGCTCCTTAAGCAAACCTTCAAGTTCTCGTATCGAAGGTCAAATTTTGCACTGTCTGTAGTCAACAATAATTGTATTCTTTCGTACCGGCGGTAGCTTTTGTTCGTTTGGTTCACTCATTTCGAGATCGTTCTATTGTTCACTAAACAAAACTGTACTTGGTTTCTTCTGTCCCGAACGTAAGCGGTTTTGGTTTATCGACTGACTTGGATGAGATGTGAAACCGAACTGAGAAAAGCGATGTTGAAAAATGGTAGCTCAATTTTAAATCGTATTTAAAAATACAAATGTAAATTATTCTGTTCTCTTCACTAAATCTTTCAATTTGTGAGCACGCATCATATTATAAGGACACACTAGCAACTTTTAGCCACAAAAATGACTTTTAAGCGAGAAAGCCACTTACGTCGTTTTGAAATTGGATCGTGTACATTGGACAGTGTGATACGTCGTTATTTATGTTTGATTGGGTACATAAGTCGTTTTGCTTCTGTTTATTAGGTCGTTTTGGAAAAATTTCAGTGTTCTTTTGTGGTTTTCATATGCTTCAGGAACATCGAATGAAACTATTATAACATTTTTTAATCGAAAAATATGTTACATAACAAGTATACAGTTCGTATTTGTGTTTTGCGTAGAATTAGCACCAAAGGATGTAATCGAGTTTTAGGTTATAATTGAACTTAATTAAAAAATCAAAAGGCAGTGTAATTTTATTAATAATTTTAATTTCTTTTATTAGTCATCAATGATACAATCGTATATGTTAGCCTGATAATCGTCCGGTACATTTCTATTTGGTTTTCGTCCTTTCTTTGCAGGAGTCAAACATTGAAGAAATGTAATATAATATTGTTTGTTGACCACATAGGGTAATAGTTTTTTTTAAATCGTTCAACTACGCTGTAGATAGTGAAATCAAACTGGTCTCGATAGGCGGGAGATGAATAGAGTTAACCTCATCAATTTCCTTTTTGGTTCTAATTTGGATGTATGAAAAATTTGAATCACTGACATCGTATTTGATAGCAATAGCAGTTCAAACCCATTTAATGCATTCAATTCTACCGCCAGTCTCACTTAATAATTGACTTATTATAATTATAATAATTATAATTTCTTTTTAAAAAGATAAACTCAGGGAAATGTTTTGTCGTAAGTGCCAATATTCTTATTTGTGTATGTTTTCTAACATTGGACAAAACATTGCCAATTGACGTATGAAGCATTGACGGTATTTTATCTTGCCTTTGACATACGTTATATGTGTTGCCAGGTTTTATATCCGTAATAAATAGAACAATGGCGTTCGGGTAGTGTATAGATGAAAACAATCTTAACAAAATGCAATAAAAAACTCGGTTTGTTTCCTTTTGTTACTTAGGTCGTAATGAACATTTTATACAGATATATTTTCTTTTTTGGTTTGAATCATTTTTGGCGAGATTGGAACCCATTGGTTACAAATTCCCGGAAAGTCTTGATTCACAGTTCCTATTCGTGGAAATTGAGGGAAAAATTCAAATGCTATCGTGGAACGAATAAATATATAATTCACCGCGAAAAATGATTAATTAAATTATTTATGTATTTACTTCAAATCTATCGGAGTAGCATTTTCCTACTATTTATTTACCACACCGATCTATGTTCTTAAAAGTGTAGTATTACCGGATCTTTATCATTAAATTTATAATGTTTAATAACAATCAATGACATGGAAGAAATAACTTTTTTTAATCCACCTAATGAACCCTTTTTCAAATTACTTATATTTTCAAAAACATCACTAGAAGATTCTGCCAAAATTTTCTTTTTCAAACTTGAATAAAATCAAAAGCTTTCTTTGGTTTAAACTACCATCACCTTTGCAATTTGTAAACAGCTATTTCAAGGTAATATAGATTTAAATGTGATAACCCTGCACGCTATACAAAATTGAACAAAGCACGCTGTGCGCTAGGCGGTGGTGTTTTCTTCTTTCGGTCCAGCACGTACTAATGCGTACCGATTTTGCATCATTTTGTATGACAGTTTGAAAATTTGATACTCATTGCCCTTTAATTTCGGAACCGGAAGTCGAATCTGGATGAAATTGCACAGTATCTTTCAAGACACTGTGAGCTTTAATTTGAATAATAATTTGTGCAAATCGGTTTAACTGTTGCTGAGAAATCGAAGTGAGTTCCGTTTTGGGAGCTTTTCTTCACTATTACCGGTGCGCTCGGGAGCAACTCCGGGGACTAGTAGTCCCGAAATAGATTTATATATCCACTAACTAACAAGTTTTGCCAACTAGATGAAACTACCAGTATGTTTTATAAAAATTCGCACCTTGTTTTGCATCCATTTGTGAAAAAATACTCATGAAAATGGATTTACACTGTTTTACCGGAACCAAGAGTCGGATCTGGATCAATTTTTCGCAGTAGCAGAAACTTTACGTCTGCTTAGCGGTTCAAATTGAACTGCCGAGTTTAACACTATGCAGTTCAATTTGAACCGCTCTGCACTGATAAGTCAAAGATGAAACGTGAAAATAATAAAATCATAGGATATTGCTTAATCAATTCGTTTGAAATTTTTTAATTCCTCAAGAGGTTGAATCCGATGCACTGTTACAACTACAGAAGTATTCTGGTAAATACTGATAACTGAAGAAGTAGTCCGAGTTTTATAGTTATACAACTACCACATTTAAGTCTAAACTGGACCTGATATTGTTGTACAGTATACAATCTCTTACATTTGTTTGGGGCAAAATTACGAGCCTATTATTTGTGAGCGATTTTTCACACGCGAAATTATTTTTTTAAACTGACCAACAAAAAATAATATTTGAGTCAGTTGTTACACGAAACAGTTTTGTGTTGAGTTGAGAGTATAAATAGATGAACAAAATAAAAATGAATTCATGAACATATGACTATTTCATACACATTGTAGAATAAAATCTGTTACTCTAAGAAAGCCACGGTGCCAAGAACAGATTTTCCAGTTTGATTAAAAATCCGATGATAGTAATCATCGGCATCAGCCGATACCGATTACCGTCTCTACCGTCGCAATTACATTGCTTTCCGTTCGAGCCGCTTATCTACCCCCGGATAAAAAAGAAACAGGAAGGCCCCCGGAATGAAGAAACAACAGAAATAAGTACCTTCCATTTACTTCTTATTGTTTGCTTATTTTATTCTTTTCTCGTTCGTTTGCACTAGGCTGATTCCAGTATAGTCCATCCAAAGTACTTTTATTCTCGACCACAGCCGACTGTAGACCAATTAGAGAAGTGTTTATTTTGTGCTCCATTACTTTTGCGTTAACCTCTTTTCTTGGTTGGTATGATGTGTAATAGTTGTTGAATTGAAACCGAGCACTGGGATACTACGATGGTTTCGACAACTTTATAGTTTGTTTCATCAATCGTACTAACATAAGTTCATTTTTTCGTTTGCATATTATATTTTCTAACACCAACGCACGCAACATTGTCGAACTGTTGAAGCCTTCAGAAAAAAATTCTGCTAATATCAAAAGTAACTTATTTGGTTATAAATGTAAAACCATAACATCGAAAGTATTATATATTTCAGCTATATGGCTTTACATAGGACCCTGCGAATAACTTTACCGTTCACGCTGTCACAGACTGTTGTACAATCTATAATACAGTCCCTGATAGTGAGGTGAGTGAGGCTTGAAACGTGTCATCTACCGGAAGTGGTAAATCGAGCGCTCAGCCCGCATCCAAAAGTCATGTAGGTGTGTGTATGTGTATATCTAGCATACAGGAAAGGTATATACCGAGAAGAGGCGCAATATAAAAAAGAGGGTTTATGCAAATACCTTTAGGAAGACCTTTTGTTCGATCAAGAATAACTTTTTCTTAATTTTTAAGCGTGTATAAAAATTGATGTAATTCATTGTTTTTGTCATATAATGCTTCAATTCAACTGTGAATTACACAAGATTAGCCGGCAGAATGCAACTGCGGTTTAATCCCATATACGAGTCCCAGACAAATTGGAACGTATTGGACTACGTCATCGACTTAATTACTACACTCCAGACGCATGAAGTGCTTTTGCTTGCTTGACATTATCACAAGGGTTGCATATGTTGCATAATACACCGGTATCGCACTGCATCTGTCTAACTAAAGCTGCCCCGGTGTAAACTGCGGTTCGGTAAGTAAGGAAAAAAACAAGCACAATGCAATCTCTCATTACTTCCTAATAGCTGTATACTTTCACGGATGGCCCTAGACATAGCGTTTAAACAGTTATTAAATATTTGCTCATACTCTATGAGCTCGCACCTTTTGAGATAGCCAAGCATAACATGCTTATCTACGCGTTTCTTCATCCATAACCGACACACGTTGTCATATGCACTACTGATAGTACTAGTATAAAGTTACTACTTAATGTAATGCTAAAAGTTAGTTACTTAATGTAATGGTAATAATGGGAATTGCCAGGATTGTCCTGGGATTTAATTTCAATCAAAGATTTGAGTTTCTTCCAGATTAAAGATCGATTGCGGGCTCTAGATTCTGTAGCATCCCGAGACAGCATTGCACGAAAGTATAGAAGCTCCTCACTTCAGATCAACGCGTGTCTGCCTAACTAGTCGCGTGTCATCAAATGTGTGTGAAATCAATATTTTTCTTGTCTGTCTATACAACACTTTGCAAGCGTACGCGACGGGTTTATTTCTAGAATACCATAGACAAGGTGAGAATCGAACTGTTTAAAAGTTTTTTTACTCAAACTATATAACAACGCTATGTAGTATTCGCTATTGATTGTTTTTCTTTTCTCAAGATAGTCGATGGAGATTGCAGCAATAACTTTCCCAGCTTCGGACGTGGCTGGCGTCCACTCAGATGATGATCGTTTTGATTTCGGAGTGAAGTGATCGATCCATGTTTCATGCATAGTCACATATCGATTCAAAAAATGTGATTTATTACTTGTAAACATAGTTAAATGTGTCACAATATAGGTTACAATTGATCTTGAAAATATGTTTTTACACTTAAATTCCGAACGCTGATAGCTATCCAACAAGTCATAGACTGTTAAAATCCTTCCCTTTTTTTCATCGGAGATAACGATATTTTGTGTAAGCGACTTTTCGCCTTATTTCAGTAGTAGGAGTTTCACGCGCTTGATGATAAAGCGATATTTCGGAGCAAAGTGGAACACGATTTTACAATACTACAATACTGTTTTCTGCAATTGTTTCTTATCATTTAAAAAACTATGCACAGTACCCTTTTTTATGTATTAGAAAGATGGCAGTTTTCAAATTCAAACCAATTTCTTATTTATATTGATTTATATTGCTTGCAACAATAATCGCTGAAAGAATACAACTTTCTACACTCTTGTTACCTTTCGAAGAAGTTCGTCGAGATAAGAAAATTAATTTTTCTCGGAGATGGCTCAACTGATTTCTGCAAACTTAGACTCATATGACATATATATGCTTCCATATAAGGTTTCTGCATTTCATTTGGATTCGTCTTCTGGTGATATATTTAATGAAAATAAAATGTCACTCGCAAGGGTTGCAAAAACTCGCTCATGAGGCTCGATTTTTTCTATTCATCAGCTCACCTCATGATTTACGATGCAATCCGTAAAATTATGGTAAAGATGAAACTCATCGCTGTTCTAAACAAACACACTCACCTATACAGAGCACCGCTGACATCAAATTATGATGGTATTGATGGTTCTCAGTTTTTTTTATTTATTAAAAAGATATTTTTTTCAGGCCTATTTGCGTTATAAGCTTCACGTGGCCGATTTAGCTGAGTTTTTAGATGAAAATTTTTTTGTATTGGATCTCGTTGTCACCCTTTTTCTAGGGGGAGAGGAGCTTCCATTTTCCTCCTGCGAGGATTGAGGGGCAGTTTGTTCGTGGTTCGTCTCGTCATCCATTGCCGTGGTATTGTTGTTGATTTCGTTTCTAGTTCCTGTAGATGCGCCTTATTGTACATTGTTTGCAGTTGCTGGTTGGTTGGATGGTAAATTGTTAACTGTAGCTGGTGTACTTTATTCTATAGGGGTTACGTTGGATGGTTTCGTTGAAGGGGATACTTCCCTGTTGTTGGTGACTGTCACAGGTGTACTGGGGTTGCTTGGGGTTGGTGTGAAGGAAGCACCGTTGTCCTTTGGTATAGTTGTCTCCTTGTCCGGATTATCACATGGCTTACCGTAGTGAACAGCTTTTTGGCAATATTGACATGTGGCCATCTGCTTGTCATAGGTAACAAGTGATTTGCACGGTATTCTTGTATCCTGACCGAATGTCACATAAGAAGGTATAGGCCTCCTCAAGCGCATGCGTAACAAACGTACGCTATTTAGAATACCGGGGAAAAAATTCTTCCACTTTTCTTTTTCGATAGAGAGAATCTCTACGTATTGGGACATAGTTTTGCGAATATAAGAATCGTTGACGCTTGAGGGAAGATCATACACACGCACTTCTATAGCACTATCTTCCATATATACTGTAATGTTGTACTTTATATTTTCATGCTCCACATAGTGCACATTATTATTGTCTTTAGCTAATTGAGTTGCATCCAACTCTTTATAGAACTGGATATAAACAACATTATTGGTCTTATTGCATTGAAGTAAATGCACACGTTTAATGTCAAGATGCATTTGCTCCTTAAGCAAACATTCAAGTTCTCGTATCGAAGGTCGAATTTTGCACTGTCTGAAGTCAACAATAATTGTATTTTTTCGTACCGGCGGTAGCTTTTGTTCGTTTGGTTCACTCATTTCGAGATCGTTCTATTGTTCACTACACAATACTGTACTTGGTTTCTTCTGTCCCGAACGTAAGCGGTTTTGGTTTATCGACTGACTTGGATGAGATGTGAAACCGAACTGGTTCTCAGTTTTGATTTCATAGCATCTAACTCATATTCCTAGTTTTAAAAAGTGAGTGCTGAGTTTGGCATCACCGTACCGAGCTACACCGGTGAGTGTATGCTTAAACCACAGAGCTGCCAACACACCCCACATTTTCGGTTTTGTTTTTTCTGGTACTCAAAACGAGTAAGCATTAATGTACGAAAACAAAAGTCGAACCGTAGCATGATGTATACCATAAACGAGTGAATTTCATGTCTCGAGCTAAACACAACTGACTGCTGAGCCGAATGCGTTTTCCAGCATACGAGAACATGTGTTGAGAATTGGATTGAAATGGCATCGATTCGAACGTTGGCCGCCCATGGCAGCTCTGGAGGATGGGGAATACAAGCGAGACAGTGTCATAAGAATCTGATTCAATGTGTTGATGTACAAACATATAAAATCACAACTCACAACTCGTCTCTCAGTGGGTTCTAATATTTGATGGGCACTCAGCGCTCATCTGCTGATTGCCTGACACTACGAAGTTGAGACGATGTTTTCTCTACACAAATGGTTACCCAGTTACTCAACTCGCTCAGGGATGCTTTTGAAACCGATTTGCAGGTGAGCTGAGCTCAGTGATGATGAAGTACGGTGTTGATTATTGCCAGCCCTGGTCACTCATTTTGCTAGTAGATGGTTGAACCGATTTCGTTCATCTTCCATTTAAATAAAAAGTTTTATCGTCCCATAAAAACTGCTTGTTTTTTAATCAGATCCGACTTCAGGTTCAGAAGATACAGGATGATCAGTGTAAAAATTTCACATACATTTTGGTTTTCGATCCCGGAAGGCATCCAAAAATTTTATGTGGAACGCACCACGATTTTTAAAAATTCCTAATCTAATGAAATGGTGAATTTTACTGACTTCGGCTACACCGATTTCCGAATTCCGTGTCCGAAAGTATCGGAAATAGAGAGCAAAAAAATCCAAAACGAATTTAACAAACAAAAATAAAACCATTGCTTAGCTGGCACAGTTTTTTTTCGTCAAGAAGCAATGATAAATTAACGCATGAATTTTTTTTTCATTGTAATTCTTGAATTTAAATTCGAATTTCTAACACATTCAACATATTCACCAGATTTAGCACCCAGCGACTAACACATCACTCAATAAGTCGGGTGAGTGGCACAGAGATGACGTTATCATTGTCACATGACGTTTATTGAGTGCCGACTTTTATTCTGACTCGAAATGTCATGAAATTTCACGCCTAAACTTTTGAAAGTCGGCACTCAATAAACGCCATGTGATAATGATAACGCCATCTGTGTGCCACTCACCCGACTTATTGAGTGATTGTTAGTCGCTGGGTGCTAAATCTGGTGAATATGTTGAATGCGATAGAAATTCGAATTTAAATTCAAGAAATCCAACCATCGTAACGATCGACTTGTGATCAGCTGTGAGAAAACGCGGAACCCACTTTGCAAACATTTTTTCATATTCAAGAACTTTTGATATTTTTATGTCAGCTATGTCCTGCAACTTCATTTTTCGGATTTCCATTTAAATGAAACGAACTTTCCTTGAAACTATTTCCGGAACAACAGTCTCATTTGGACGACAAGAGCGTGGTGCATCATCGGTGCTTGCACGATCGTGTTTAAATTTGGCATATCAGTCAATAATTGTTGATTTGTTTGAAACATACTACCTTGATCAAAAAGTTCCCGGAAATTATTCAGAAAATTAAAAATACAAGATTATTCATCAAAATCGATATTGTTACCTTCAAAACACTCCCCTGCAACACACTTATGCCAGCGCTTGATCTAATTTAATCCCCGAAACATTTTTTATAATCAGTTTTCGGAATGGCCATCAGAGCCATCTGAGATTTTTCCATAATCTCATCTCGGGTGCTTAAACGCGTTCCACGGTGCGGTTTCTTTAGTCGACCGATTGGGAAAAAGTCGCATGGAGCCAAATCAAGTGAATTTGGTAGTTGCTGAATGGTATTCGTTTCGTTTTCAGCCAAATGTTCACGGGTAAAGATGGCATTGCGTGACGGTGCGATATCGTGCTGCAAGATCCATGAGTTGTTTGCCCACAAATCTGGTCTTTTTCGGCGAATTGCATCACGCAAACGACTTATAACACCCAAATAATACTTCTTGTTGACGGTCTGGCCTTGTGGAAGGAATTCATGATGCACAACACCCTTGTAATCAATGTCGACAGCGTACCGCTTCTCTCATCATCATTCACAGACTCACGGCCTCTTCTGAAACTTTCGTACCATTGATAAAAGACTGTTTCTGCCTTTCTCTATAGAAAGGTATTAGAATTTCTGGAAAAACCGACTTTCGAACGGAGCCTCGGAGACCCATAGTGTCATATACCATTCGACTCAGTTCGACGAGATCGGAAAATGTCTGTGTGTGTGTGCACTTTTCGAAGATATTTGAACGCACTCAATTTTCTCAGAGATGGCTGAACCAATTTTAACAAACTTGGGCTCGTTTGAAAGCTACTGTCGGGCCATTGACCAAGTTTAAAGATCAAACGGCTGTGACTTTTTGTTCCGGAGGTATGATGGTATAAGTGACGTAACCTACAAAATGCGTTGTATTTTTACCGCACAAGTTTCTTAGAGATGACCAAACAGATTTTAACAAACTAAGGCCCGTTTGAAAGCTATTGTTCAAGTTCGAAGACCAAATGGCTGTGACTTTTGGTTCCGGATATATAATTCCCATCGAAAAATGTCCTCATGCAAAATTTGAGCTAAATCGGACATGCGTAAGGGGTGCTGCCCGGCAGTCTTTTTTATGCCAAAAGTCCTAAAATTTCATGAAACTTCGAGATTTAGTGTTATTTCAAAAAAAAAATTTTTTTGGAAAAATTGATTTTCTGGGATTTTTTTGATATTTTTACTAAGTCCCAGAAAGTCGATATTTTCAAAAAAAATTTTCGAGATGACAGTAAATCTCGACGTTTCATTTCTTTTGGCATCGAATTTTTTTTTCGATTTCGAAAATTTCGTGTACTATGGTGATTTTTCAAGATATATGAAAATTCCACTAATTGGACTAAGAAGGATTTTTTAGATTAGCATCACTTTTCTCATACAGATAGGCAACGCAAATGTCAAGCGCTTGGTTGGAACAATGATGCCTACTATGTGATATAAACACTGAAGAATGCTTTTGTGAACTACTCGATTTTCATCGGGCCATTCTTATGACATGCCCCGCCCATCGTAGACGTCCGATTTTAGCTGTCCGCACGATGTGTGGTTCTCCTAGCAGCTGTTGCAATTCGTGATTCATATGCTGTCTCCACGTTCCGTCTTCCATCTGCACTATTCCATAGATGGTCTTCAGTACCTTTCTTTCGAAAACACTAAAGGTCCTCTGTGCGGTGGCGTACTTTTCTCGATGGAAGGGTTTTTCTGAGTCCAAAGTACGCACGATGATCCGTCCTAATAATGGTGAGCTGAATTTGTCCGCGCCATTTGAATTTGACGCCATCCTATCGGTAAGGCCCTCTATACGTGGACCCGAGCATTAGCTAAAATTGGCTTATATTCATTTGACATGCCGTCCACTCAGCCGGAGTCTCAGTAGTCGGTGAGAGCGAAAGTGTCAAATTTTTCTTCAAACGTTAAATTTTCTAGTTCCAGAATTTAATCAACATGCAATAAATCGAATAGTACTCGTAATATTTGTGATAAAATAATTTTTGTTTGTGTTATAACTTTGCAAGCTTGAAACGAAGGCGAAAATGGCCACTAGACTCGGCCTGAGCCGTAAATTTATTAGTGTTTTTTTTTTTCAAAACTGATTCACACGATTTGTACATACCAATAAAATGCCCAAGTCTCCCATTCCATAATCGTTAATCACAAATACGATATTACCGACGAATTGAGTACGTTTCGGCATCGACAGCACAAAAGATAAGCGAAGATTCTGAACCATCGAATGATTTTAACAAATGCTCATTTACACACGATATGGTTTTGTCAGATTGTTTCTTGCGTGAAAAAGTGGTTGGCCATCTTCGTCCCACCTATTTTGAGATTTTCGGTACAGAAGTTGATGCACTCCGAGCCAAATTGCGCACATATAAGTTCTACTTATGCGTTTTGTAACTGAAGGTTTGAGCTTTCGAACTGAATTTAACATTCTGAGTGAAAATATTATTTTCTGGAATACTTTTTGCGCAAGACCAAAAGTGACCACTTTCGCCCCAGTCTTTCCTACGCATAGAATTACTGCAATGTTTTTTTTGTTCTGCGGTTCTTCGATATCCTTTTCCTTGAAAAAAGTCACCTTACCAATCAGTCAGGCTTGGGGCGCTAATTGTTCACCAATCGCACCCGCGTTCATTGGCTCGTTGTCGCTGAATTATTCGGCGTGGCTCGGAAATTTTTCGTGGAGGCAAGGCCACGAAGATTCTAAAACATGTTCTGCCAAACGAAATACTCTGAATGTAGCGAAAATACGGCCACCGATTGAACAACACTCCGTACATGTTCAGATTACCCCACACGACCAGTGTGCCATCTCAATTCTTACAATAATCATAATTTAAACGACATTCTCGTCAAATCGGGTCAGTTTTATGTTTTTCGGGGATAATTTACTGAGTTGTTATGGAACTTTGCTGATATATACAAACAATTTGACTTCCAGCTTCTTTATTAGCGACACTTGGTGTCCTTTCACGCGTATAAATATACTTCCGACCATAGTTGTTATAAATATCTGTCTGTCGAAAAATGTCGATTTTTGTATAGCAACCTATGAGCAACAATGATAACTTGTGCCAAGTTAGGTGTGGTATTGAGTTGTTTCGGAGTTATGGTCGATCATATAAAACAATTCGAACTTTGAACCCCGTTGGATGACATCCTTACTTTATCCACTTTTCCCCTTAAAAATACTCTTAGGATCATCTGAAGTTCAAATAATATCTGTACCTAACTAGAAATATCGTTTTCCGAAAGTTCTATCAACTTCACATTAAACTACCTTTTTAGAGGCACTCATTATATTCACCTCCCATAAATACCCTTAAGGTGAAATGTAGTGGAATGCGAAAATCGCGTTTTTAATCAATTATTCAAAAACTAGACCGATTTTCGAAAAACCAAAAACACTTAAGTTTTCGAAATCAAATTTATCATAACTAAGTATTCTTAGAATTTTGAAATTTTGCTTTGCCGAGCCGTAATTGGTTTTTGAAATGTATAAACGGTTACTGTTCCGTCCCACGGGGATGATTTTAGAACTGAAAAGTAGTATTTTTAGCAGAATTTCACAAAGAATCTGAAAATGCAACTCAAAATTATAAAATTTTAGCGAAAACAACCGAAAATTGAAAAAGTTTTCATAAACTTTTCTGCATTTTTTTATTGCTTGCGCGCTGCTATTTCGTATTGAGGTGGTGTGAGAAATGCACGGTGGGCACGGTGGCATTATATCGTGAGCAAAAAATAGATATAAAATAATGACGCGAATTTATGCAGCATTGGGTTTTGTGTTGAAATAAAAACGACTTGAATACAATAAAATGAGTATTGTAAGAAATCGTTTATTTTCTAAGTAGCTGTCATTTATACAAACAATGTGATAAACATTGAGGGCCAGCTTCGAGCCAGTCAGCATGGAAAACTTATTGGAATTCATTGGTTTTTCAATTATTATGAATACAATGAATCAACGTTTGATTTTGCTTTCAAAATCGACTGAATAATAAGGAACTACGAAATAACTTTATATTCAATTTCGTGCCCCAAATATGTGCTTGAGAAAAGATTCACTAAATAATTTTAACTGCATGGTATGATGAACTATTAGTTATAATTGGAATGTATTCCAATAATGTAATCTAAGAAATTATTAAACTATTGATGATTTCTGGCACCGGAGGCCAGAGGCTGTTTGGTCTTCGGTTCGTTATCGTTGAAACAGACATTTCTAGACTCATCATGCTATACAATTCCGAAAGTCGCTTCCGAAAAAAAGTTAATGGTGAATACTTTTACGTAAATTCTATCTCATCGGCGGGAAGGGCCTGGTGAACAACTGGCAAAGATATCGAAAATACTTGAATGTTCTCTTGTCTTCAACCGTTCTTTTGAAGGAGAATCGATGCTTGCTACTAAAATCAGGCATATACATGGTTAGCACGTTAGTCAATACATATACATATAACCTCATGTTAATCATTCATATTTACTCATGATTTATAGCTCTAGTGTAAGAGTAATCACTAACAATGATGATTGAATCAGCATATATTCAAAGTGTGAAGAATTCTAAAATCCATTACGTCCCGTCTTTTTTACAAGCCAATATAACGAGAGGTAAACCCACTGCGCTCAATCATTGGAAAAAGTTCTTGTTACTATGTGGCCGTTTTTCTTGGTACGCTTTGTGCGACGGTTCGTTCAACTGAAGCGGATAAAATTTTGCGCGCATTTTATGACGCTACATTTCACCTTAAGACTATATTTGAGTTTTCCCAAAAGTATGTACGGTCTTCGAAAATATCGATTTTCTTCAAATTACATAAATTTCTTCATTGCCCCTCCACCTTGTTAAAGTCACTTACTACAAACTCTCCCCCCTGGAAATGTCTTAATGATCGTCTCTAAAAAGCAAGACATATCTGTGCCTAGTTTGATAGCAATCTATTCAGTAGTTCCGTAGTTATGCCGTTACAAACATTACAAACAACAAACTTATAATCATATTTAAGTTGTGCATAAAGTATCTATGGTCTTCAAAAAGTATCGATTCTCTTAAATTTTTATGATTTTTTCATAACTCCTCCTGTTAAGGACACTACGTTCCCTCCCTTCTTATGACCATCTCTGAAGAGCAAGAAATATCTGAGCCAAGTTTTATTGCAATCCGTTTAGTAGTTTCGGAGTTACGTCGTTACAAACATTACACTCCCCTTGTTAAAGGCATTTGCCATATTCACCCCCTATAAAATCATATCTATGACATGCAAAATGTTTCTATGGTCTTCAAAAAGCATCGATTCTCGTCAAATTATATGAGTTTTTTTCATGTTAATGACACTTGCTACGCTCCTTTCCATATAAAATACCTGTGCCAAGTTTGGCAGCAATCCGTTCAGTAGTTCCGGAGTTATGCCGTTACAAACATACCAACTTACATCCTTCTTTTTATGTATCGATTTTTTCGATTGTTAGTGTCATTGCATGTCGTGGTAAATGTACCTTACTGTAGTATTTTATGGTTGTTAATTCATGTCTCTGAAGTACTGGGGTCTCTAGGAGTTGGCATAGAAATGTTTGAGTTTAGGTGTTCGTTCGTTACTGCGATGGTGTACCGAAAAGGATTCATTTTGAACGGTATGGGCTTATGTCCCATTTACCATTACTTCGTCTCCAAAAACCAAGTAAGAAGGACGATTCCGTACGCCTTGGAAATAGTTACTCCACTTTTCTTTCGATGAAGCTCGCCGTACTGCTCTATATTTTTGAATGCAGTTGTTTCTAAAGCTCCTGAGAAGTATTTAAAACTTGACATTATTATGCTCAACGCTGTGAGCTAATCTATTTTTCGCCGTGAATTTGGCTACTTTTGATTATAGATGTTAAAATGCATTCATGTGTGTTGCATCTGAACTGAATGAAATATGTTTTTTAAGTGGTCTTCTGTCAGCAAACAAGGTAGCATTATTAAGCATCGTTGGTCACCTTAGAAAATTAACCAGCCACAGCCAATCGTTCCCGAAACCTGCTTACGAAGATAATTCTTGCAAGACATCGGACCAAAAGTTATCAACGCATAACACAAAATGACATTAATTCGACACTGTCTGAGAATAACAGTAAACAAAAATCGACACTAATTATGGAAATACTGACAAAAAGAAGTTCATCGCCTAACCATCAACTGACATTAATGTTATGACTAACAACAATTCCAGTACTCCGTAAAACAATAAAAGCGATAAGCAGAAGAGCTGGAGATTGTCATTGTTAACAATCATTAATTTTTGTTTGAATCGATTATAAAATTTTTCAAACATTGGATTGTCGCATGAATTTAAAGCATTTTTTCTGCATCCTTGTTGATATATGTTTCTCTATGTGAGATCGGAACTTAAGTTCTTTTGATATTTTTTTAAACAACCCAAAAATCAGTGAGGTTAGAGCACTTTACTATTAGCGACAATTTGCTGCATAGGTGAGAGACAAGGCTTTTGTAAGGAAATCACTTTTGTAAGGAGAGATCACTTTTTTGTAAGGAAATTAATTAATTTTTAATGCAATCTTACAAGAATGTTTCTTGTAAAATTGTATACTTGCAAGATCGTGATTCACTATTTTTTTTGTGAAACCGTTAGTAGAATGTATTCTTAACTACACTTGTTTTTATTCACCATTTAAATATGATTTTTCTCTGTTGTTCGATGGCCAAAAAATAGTGTAGTTAAGAACGTTAACTAACCAACAAAATAGATTTTCATGAAGGCAATTTAGATGGCCTTCGACTGGAGAGTGGCAATGCTAAAAACAGAATTTTTTTATTTGCGGTGTCACTAACGTGACAGACTAAGGCCAGAGATTGCCAAAAAATGAGGGCTATCCGGTGGGTTCCCAGGTGCCAAAAGAATGCAATAGAGGATGAGACAGAAAAGGACTATGACGTTAGAAGAGAGTCAAAGTAAAATTAAATGTCCGAATCTCGGTGCAGGCAGACAAATTTGGAGAGCTTCCACAAGAGAACAAACACGCAATCAGACGGCGGCGATGGTGAATGAAATCCCTTTTGCTACAGTATCTAAAACGGGAAAACAGGGAAAGCCGGGCGCCATCGGAAGAATGCGTCGTGAAGTGGGCGGGTTAAGAGAGAGTAAGTGGTGGGAAGCCAAGGGAGAAAATGTCATTGAATTATCGATCCGTCTGCAAAAATTTTACTAGCTTTTTTCGTTGGTTAGACAAGGATTTCGCCGCAAATAGGATAAAACGACTTACCTTCAGATAGTTCCAACTCCAATTCGGCCAGTTTTTCTCGAATGTCCTCCGGGAGATTCCCGTAATCCACAATGATGTCACTCATCTTTGCCGTTTCCGAGCTTTTGAGCCGTTCCGCACTAACGTGGTAGATAAACTTCAAACTAATAATGAATCAAATATGCAACTCCTGCCGTTTTCTTCACTATCACGGTTATTCACAACAATATCTTTATATCTTCAATCTTGTAGCGACATTATTTTCCTCAAATTTCCACTATTTTCACCTTTTCGCTGTTTCGCAAAACTCTGATACACAATCAAATTCGAAGAGAAGCAAAATACAACACTAACACTCCTGCAAAGAACACTCATTTGTAAAAAAAAAACACGGTCGCTCTTCTTCATGACAACGATCTGTGAGTTGACGTTTCAGTTAGAAGTACAGCGAAGAAATGAATAAGAGAATACGAATCTGCATTCAATCACACAAAAAAAACCTCACTTGCTCATTTCTCACTAGGCTGACGGAAAACTTAGAGAACAAAAATAAAAACAACACGAATGTGAGAAGGGCAAATGAGAAGTAAAAGCAATCTCCAATGACGAAGAAACAATCCGAAGCAGACTAATCAAACGAACTTGTATTCAATGATTATTAAAAACTCTTGCCTTCACATTGCTCTTTCATATTATTGCACGTCTCTGTATTCGATTTCCTTTATTTCTTCAGCAATTCAACACAAGCATATCTGGACCGTTCGCATAAAATTCCTGGTCGTTGCTTCTGAACACAATAAACCACTGACACCACAAATTTAAATTCATAATATAACTAACTTTATGTAAATTTCGTTTTTCCTTTTGATGTTATTTGACCGGATGAAGTTCCCTTGTTCTGGTGATTTAAGGAAATGCAAACAGAAATCAGTTCATATCACACATGGCATAATAGCGAAAAGATCTCTTCTACAATCTACAACACCTGAACTAAGCTTATACCATCTCGACGGTCGCACAAAAACTGCAGCTCAGATGTGTTATGCCTAGTGTGGATTCAACATTTTCTATACATTCTCAAACTTCATTTTCTCATGTTTGCATTCATAATATAGGAGTGTGTGTGGAACGAGGAACTCACGAGTGACGATTCAGATCAACTGTGGAAATATTGAGCACTCTTACAGCATTTGGATTAATATTTGGGTGCAAATAAACTTACTATACCAATCAGAGTGTTTAGCAAGAGATAGCGCCATAGTAGAGATTTCATTATAACTATAATAGATTATCGTAAAACATTTCAAGAATGTTTTGTAAAATTTTCAAGCCTATCGGAACAAAACTCTAGAAGTCGTGGACATTTATCCTTTTTTATCTGATACTGCGAAGAAGGCGCACAGGTCCAAGAGGTTTGCTTCGATTGATTTAAAAATTTAAAACAAAAACAAAGAAAAAATACGATTTTTCGAAAGAGCTTGAATCTACCCGCCCTCTATAAAAATAAATTGTTTCCTTCGATTTTGTAGACCATTAACTTTAAGTGCGTTTTCCTCAAAAGCGAAATTCACAAAAGCAAAAAAAAAATGACTTCGTCCCTTCGAATAACTGCTTCAAAATAAACCCAATTTAGTGTAGAAATTTCGATTTTGCCTAAATATAAAAAAGTATGGAGAGTAGAAGTATACTACAAAAGGCCGAAATATGAAAGGCGGAAAAACGAAAAGCCGAAATACAAAAAGCCGAAAACACAAAAAGCCGTACGTCACAGAAAGCCGAACCTTAAAAGGCCGAAACTCAGAAAGCCGAAACGATTCTTTCAACGGGCAGACCGGGCAAACGGTTTGCTTGCGTGGGGCCCCACGCAAGCAAACCGTTTGCCCGGTCTGCCCGTTGAAAGAATCGTTTTGGCTTTCTGAATTATGCAAGAAAATCTTCGGCTTAGCTGCCTGACTGTTCACAGTCAACAAAACTAAAATCAATTCTCAATTTTTTATAGCTGCTCATTTTCTCTAGGTGTTTCTACTACAATTGTAACACTAGTAGACGAAGCAGTTTTTCAGGTCGGAATGAAATTATTTTCTAAATATACTAAACGTTAGAATTCTTATCAAATACTTTATACCACAATAATAACACACAACTCTAAAAACTGGTAAAACAATTAGATCAGCAAAAAAGAACGAACAAAGGTGATCACGAAAGACAGTTGTTGGTATAGAGGAATAATGAAAAAATCAGCTGTTTTTCAAAGTAGGGCGAATCTTACAAAAGTAAACAAATCGAGTTACTCTCTCCCACCAATAAATGCTTCAAAATCCTAGTTTTGCCTAAAAATACGGTTTCTAAAAAAATCTCAATTTTAGTTATACAAAGAACTATAAAGGGTGAAACTGTCATTCCATTTGTTTATGTTAGTTTCGCCCTCCGTGTTCCATGCCAACAAACAGAGCGATACTTTAATTGCTAGTAAGGAAGGCGAAACTATTTATTTTCTTTATTTTAGATGGTTTACGAACCTTTTACAACTGGAAATAGTAAATGAGACGATAAAATTACCCGCAGATTTATTTTAGTCGCAAAAACCAACCAATTTCACGAAAAATGCGTAACTTCATAGTTCACACAGGAATCATAAAAGTAAATAAATCGAAAAAGAGCTAGGCTCTTTTTATGTTGATCTACTCTGTAGGTATAGAAGGAAAGGATGCCAGATTTAAATAAATATCTTTTCTACTCAAGTAAAAGAAATCAATTTTTTATAACTAATATGTAGTTTAATTATAGACAACAAGTGGATTACCGCTAAAAATGTAACTTTTTCGTGAGAAAATTATTGTAACTCACTTACTCGCCATTATATATATATATTTCGGCCTGTTATGCTTCGGCTTTCCGAAATTTCGGCTTTATGTGGTAGATAAGAACATCGTCGGCTTTATGTATTTCGGCCTTTCGTTATTCCGCCTTTCGTATTTCGGCCTTTTTTTAGACTCCCTTCTTTTCATAGGTTTCGCGCTTCATGTTCCATGCTAGCAACCAAAAATACTTCAATTGTTAAGAAAATAGAGCAATTATTTCTTCTTAGAAATTTCGGATGTGTTTCAAACTTTTAATCACTGGAATTATTAAATGTGACGACAACATTATTACATAGACTTCTCCTTTCCGCAAAAACCAGTCAATTCAATAAACATTTCATCGAGTCATCAAATATTGATCGATCAATATATGAGAATTTTCAAATAGAAATTCAAATTCAACGTCGGTGTTTATAATATTAAAATCATTCTGTATATTTGAAAATCTCGGATTAAATTATTTGTACACATACCAATTTGATTGGATGATAAAATATTTGTAAACAGATGACTTAAGTCTATTTCGCTCGAAATTTATCAATTGATCTCGTAATTTAATCATAAAAACAAGTTTCCCTGATTCGTAAACATCTCACTTCTTCGAATTCGATATC
Organism: Malaya genurostris; assembly: GCF_030247185.1. Taxonomy (NCBI): domain Eukaryota; kingdom Metazoa; phylum Arthropoda; class Insecta; order Diptera; family Culicidae; genus Malaya; species Malaya genurostris. The sequence continues at coordinate 116,672,401 of NC_080572.1, forward strand.
TCATTTTCACGATTTTTCTATTCACACCTATCCAGCACAGTGCCGTTTCAGTGCAGCTCGCCGTCAGTGTCGCGTCCGTCCGGCAAACTCAAATTCATCGTCACCGATATTTTTCATTTTCACTGAAGTCGGTATGTCATTGCATTGGCTGTGCCGGAACGGAAACAGCACGGAAACGGAACGGAAGAGTACCGATAAAAAAGAACACTGACGGCGCACTGAAGGCACTTTCACTGAACCGTCACGGAACTGAAATGTATGAATAGTCCTTTAATCCGAAATGTTGGCAGTGTTGTTAGCTTTAAGGACTATTCATGAATTACCGAATCATCAGTAATCGAACATAGAACTTATTATTTAGATTTAGATTTTTATTTATTAATGTTTGAAATAAACATAACAAAACCTAAGGTTGGAGAAAGAATGTGTTTTATTATGTTTATTTTCATATAAAAATGAATGCAATGACGACGCAGTGCTTTGCGAAATCGAAAACAGACTTTAAATGACAAGTGTCTCACCGAGTTTCAGTAAAAGCTAACATACTGTTCGAAATCTCGGCAAACGGATTTGCTGATTTCGGTATATTTGTTGTTTACTGACATGTTCAGCATAACATCATTATGCTGAGCTCGAGAATCGGGTTTAAGGGGCGGGTAGGGTCTAACATTTTTGAAAAATCTTTTTTTTTTCAATAGCAAAACATTTTGTCAAATTTTCAAGTCTATCGGAACAAAACTCTGGAAGGTAAATCTATCGTTAATTTCTTACCAGATTGAAAAAGTGATTATTTAGAAAAATTGTCTAACAATATTAAAACCATATGGCTTTAGGAAGAACAACGGGAAAAATCATTAGAAAAAGCCCATCGGCAAATGACAGTCTCTTTCGATTAATACGAAACAATCGATCATTTTTACAACTGTTTACATAATACGGTTACTACAACCATTTACTACGATTCTGTATTTAGATCGAATCGAAATATTCCGATCGATAACTCGAACTCGATCGAGATACAGAATGCAAAATTTTTCATTCTATCGAAATAATCCGATTCGAACGAAGTTCAGTATCGGGGTGCATGTAATAGAGCTCTCAGGGCAGTGAATGCTCCTAAAATGTATGCCACAACCGCAGTAGGTATTGAAAGAAGTACACTAATTTCTCATTATAGAGGTCACATACTCAGTGTATCCGTACACTGAGAAATCTAGGTTTACTTAATCAAGCATACATTAGCTCATTTCATTTTTGCTCATCATAATCTCATACATACATTTTAGAAGCATTTCCGTACTTCGCTTTTGATGCCACTGACAACTTTATTACATTACTTTTATACTCGGCTCTCTAGGTTCATTTGCTTTTTGGTAGCATCAACAATAAATAATTTTACTATTATTATTTATATACTTTTATTGACAATATTCAATGTAATACAGATTACATACATTTTTGTGGTTTGTTTATTACATAATATTTCATTACGTTTTTTTGTTCTTGTTTCTTACTTTTGTTTTCCAATATTTCAATAGTCCAAGCTCACACTTATTCTATATCATTAGACTGGGTTCTGATCTTAATTAAAAAAAACGAAAAAGAGCACAAAATTTGAACAAACATGTTTACAAGCAGCATTTTTATACGGGTCACATGCCATACTCGTGTTTGCCGTCCTTTAAAGGACACGATTGGTTTCACTCATCGCCATCGTGCAATATACAAATACAACTGCAAGCGTCGCAACAATGGCAAACTCAATTAATATAGCGTTGTCACTAAATAGTCAATGCAATCAATGAGCTACAATTCTTCAATGAGATGGAAATGCTTCGGAAACAGTAGCGAAATGTTATATATTTACCATTGAAGGTCCTAATCGCATGATGGTGCAAAATTTTCTTGACTTAACTACTTGTAACGAAGGTTTTGATTGATGACTTTTGTTTTCAATTGAAACAAAAAGCGGATTTCCTCTACGCTTTCCATTTCCTAATTTTATTCATAGCATTTGGAAATCGCAGGCAAATGAAACTCACGTTGAGATCGCTTTCAAACAATGGAAACGATTCCTCGCTAAAGGACAACAGGCTCTTAAAATGTATGTGTTCTTGCACAACTTACTTTAATGATTATTTTGTTACCTACTTATTAGTAATGTATTTACTTTAGTTGAATTTCATTTTCCCGTTAATTTGTTGTGTGTATTATATCCCTTTTTTGCATCGGATAAAGTGTGTGTTTCTGTATTGGTGTGTAAGTGTGAGTGTTTAGTTTGTTCATCGTTTTGATTACAGTTTTTTTTCACGGGTTGTGTATTACTTTTCTATTTCAAACATACAGATGTAAATTTTTATTCTATCTTTGCTATGAGTGGTTTATGTTTGCGATGATAAAACGATGAATGATTTTTCCTTGCTGTTGGCATACAGTATAGAGTTATTACAAAACCTGGCAATTTACCGCTTGGAGCGGAATTTAAAAACTTCGTAAAAATCTTGAGCGAATGACGTTGGTTTGTTTGTTTTGGTTTCTGTTGTATGTTAAATAACACTCGCCAATTGACACACCGTACGCGTGTCTATAATTTTGTGCCGTTGTTAAATTTTGTTTAGTTTGATTCATTACTGCGGAGCTGTTTGATTGGAACTCGGTAGGATGATTCGTTTAATTCCCTAACAGTTTTGTTTGCCTGTTAAATTTTATTTATTTTTGAAATTACATTAAAATGCATTATTGGGCTTCACTTAAATTTTTCATGTTTACAAAGCATGCGAATAATAATTAAAATAAAAAAGGTTTTCTTAGAAATGATTAGAACTTACCAGTAAAGTTGCAAAATTGTGATAAATCTATAAGTGTGTTTTCAAATAACAAGCGCAATCAATCTAGTAATTACAGCGTTGGTATCAGACTTTGTCTATGCACCTCGATGTACGCTACAATATTACACACAATGTTATGCATTTCTCTATCCGTTTCTGCAAATGTTGGAATATATATACGCGAACATAAATTTATGAGAATACTGAAGCGTTTCGAATATAACAGAATTCTAATGTTCCCAGTATAAACAAATTAATTAGTTGTAAATGAACCTTTGATTCAGCAGTTGTGTTTTTCTGGGAGCATATTTTATGTTCGTCGGTATTTGTGAAATGCAGTTAGATTCACATTGTGTTCCTTTTGATAATACTAAATAAAGCATACAACTTAGCATTGCCAGATCTGAAAGATGACCATCTAACAAAAAATGTAAAAAGCAAGTTCGACAAACTAGGTCGGACATGTGTGATTTTTTGTAAGCTTTCAGAGTAGATGGATCGTGCAAGCTTCACTAAGATCATTTGCAAGAAATGTGGATTAAGTCATTGAGCACCATTTTCTTCATTATAGAGCAACTTTCGGGACACTACCTACTAATTCAATTCGGTCCTCCGCCGTTATGCTTGACTAATTGTAATCTTCAAGTCATGTTCCACGTTTTGTATATTTTATACGTAATATTACAAAAAATTTCTACGGAAAATTATATCCGAGGTTTACTATCGTTTCAATGTAACGCCTGAAAACGTGTCCATTGAGAAGAATCCTTGTAACAGTATACTGAAAAAATAACGAAATGATAATTGTAATATAAATGGTTTGAATAATGAGCTTACCAATGGGTTGTGACTAAGACATGAGGAAATCAAAACAAAAACGAACAGAACAGCAGAGGGATGATATTTGCGGGGAGAGACTGCCAAGTTCATACCGAGTTGTGAGCATATATGACAATTTTTCGCTGATAATTTGTGGCAGTGATTCGGAGCGAGTCAATTCATTTTTTAACTAGTCGTTGTCGGAATCTGTGCAACTGAAATTCGTGGTGTATTAAGTTTTTTTTCCACTTGTAATTTGTATTGAATGACCAACGGGAGGTTCTCGCTGGATGATGCTATATAAAAAGTTCACAAGATCCGTTTTTTTATTATCACTGTTTTATTCTTTATTCATGAGGGCGTTTAAATCTAATTAAACGAAGATACTATTTCTTTATTGTATATGTGGCGAATCGTATGCGTTATGAAGATTGGTTTACTGTTTATTGAATGTTAGTTTTATGCCTAAAAAACTTCACATGCTTTGCATAAGATACTAGTAGATGTGAAAAGTACTGCAACTTTAAACTATTGTACGCTCATCGGAGTTCTTCGTTTGAACAAGTAAGAGACGGAAATTGATGAAGAACGTCAGATACAAAGAAGAAGGGAGAAACTGAAAATAATCTATTTTTAAAATAAGAAGAAAAAAATCTATTGATTAGCATGGGACGAGATTCCATTTTCTTGATTTTAGTTTCACTGTGTATATAAATTGCAACCGGTTTCGTTATCTTGCCTTCGTCTATAAAAAAAATCCTAAAACATACGTGGAAATGTCCAAAACAAAAACTTTTTTTTGAAGAAAATTTTCTTCCGTCCGGTTTTTACTCTTTAGCTTCAATCTGAAGAATAAAAACGCCTCGCGAAGAATGTGAGAAAAATTTCTTCACCACACAAAATTTTGTACACAACACAAATTTGGAAAACGACAATGATTTCTTCTATTTGCTTTGTATTACACTTAAACTATTGTAAAGAGAAAGAAAGGCCGTACTATACATAAAATTTATATAAAATACTATAAATATATACGAAATGATATATATATATATAAAATATATATATTTGTAATAATAAACAATTATTACATATATTATTTAGGTTGTATTACTACAAAAGACGGTTGCTTATATATTGTGCAGGATAAACGAACAAAACATGGTTTTTTCCAATGTCACCGTTCATCTACGCTTTTGTTTGTCGGACAATTCCAGAGTGTGCATTTCAGCTCGGCGACAAAAAAGGACCTAAAATTGGCTTTCTCCAGTTTTATGTTTTCTGAGTATTATTGTAGTAATTGTCGTAAAAACTATCTAAAAACTAGAAACTAAAGGATAAACTGAAATTTTAAACGTAGAACAGCTTAAGCAGTGAACATTTTACATGGTCTTTCCAATTTATTCGTCTGGCTTTTCTTCCTGGTCATTCAGCTAAAGTTTTGTTGCTAGTAAATTTTCTACTAATATTAAAACACACTACGAGCATCTACTTCTTTGAGTCTTCGCTCTTCATCGTTGGATATTCTCATTCTCTTCTTGGAATTCGTAACGTTACCATCGAACGCATTGATGATTTACGAATCCGATATTTTTTCAACTTCTGCTTCCTTGCTTTTTATAACATATATAAAAAGTAAACAATAGTAAATATTTTCGTTAATATGTTTTTTTATATCTTTCGCTCGCTCCGTACACGTAAAAACGAATAGTAGAATAGATGCTACTAACACCGTACGAAAAATGCTCCCTACCTAACTCATTCTCGCTCTAGATTTTTCTCTCTCTCATCAGCAAGTTCGCTCACTCGCTTCCGACTTATTAACACATACTTGGAAAAACACTAATGGAGTGGTCAACTATTGTAAAATAAATTGCAAGAAATAGATAGAAAATAATTAGCCAATAGTTAAAAAAGAGAACTGAATACATCATTTTCTCTCGACTGCTGCAGCTGCTTATTTAGCGGCAGCTTCTTCTTTCTCTTTGTTTTCTTCCACCGCTGCCTTTTCTGATTTTTCCTCCTTCTTTTCCGTTTTCTCGTTGGAATTATCCTTTTCGAGTTCCTTCTCGGACTCATTCTTGTCCTGTTCAGCTGTCTTTTCAGTGTCAGCGCCTTCCTTATTTTCCTTAGCCTCCGGCCTGAAAAAGAGAATATTTTTTGTCAGTTTCGTAGAGTTTTGATTATAGACCTAATTATTTAGGGTAGATATTTTCAACGTTCAAGACACATGATACGATTATGTGCAAGAAGTTTTCGATTTTTGTTTTTCTTTTCTAATTTTAATATAAAACCGAGAGCCAAACTACAATATTACATAATATTCAACAAATGTAACTAGCCCGAAATTATTTTCGCTTTCCGCAGTATTTTCTGTCTACGTGTTCATTAGAAAAAAAAATCCTGTCACACTATTTTAGTCATCGAACAAATTAAAACCAATTTTTAGATCTAATTATATAGACAACATGACGGTTTCCAGATATCGCAAAATTTTCCAGATGAAATCCTATCTGGTAACAATGATAATTTTGAAACTACTGTTCGAGCTTATTTTGACCATATTTAATGACTACTAAACTAATAAATTGAACCATTTAAATAGATTTCCACATCACAGAAACATAACGCTTGAGTCATTTATAATATTTAATTTTATTGTAGCGCTCCTAGTTATCAGATCTAGAAAGTTTTGTTCAATGAAGTTATATTTGATGGAAGTCGTTAACCGGAAATTCAAAACTTTAATAAAGTTCGAAATTGTGAACTCGGTGAAATGAACGAAATCGATCGTGTGCAGCGTTCTCAAACATTTCCGTGGGTTTCTTACTATCTATCGGCAGGAACACAGCAAACGTCGTTGTGGAATTAATAAATGAAACTATTTTACCTGGAGCTGTTAGCGGAATATATTCAATAGTTGCACTATTTATGTACCGTTTAATTCCACTATTTCACTGTCACGTTATTACACTTTTACAAAGTCACTATACTTTAATGAAGCATAACAAACGTTACAATACAGATACGCGTATTTCTGAATGTTATTTACATCCTTGTTCAGTGTATCGGTTTTAAAACAAACTTATAAAACCGATACACCGAAGAAGGATGTAAATAACATTCCGAAATACGCGTATCTGTATTGTAACGTTTGTTATGCTTCATTAAAGTATAGTGACTTTCTGAAAGTGTAATAACATGACACTGAAATAGTGGAATTAAACGGTACATAAATAGTGCAACTATTTAAGAAATGGAAGTTGCATTTAAAGGTTAGGTTAGGGCAAAGCCCGGGCTGTCGAATTACGATATCGCCAACAAATTGTCAGTTAGAGCACTGTCAGAAGGACTCGTCTTTGAGAAGATTTTTACTCTTTACTGGTTAGTAAACAACACAATAAAATACTGAAACAGAATCTAGTGGCTGAAAGACGTGCCTGAAAATTGCACTATGTGGTTCTTACGAAATACGAAAGATGCATCCTTATGGACGACGAATCGTACGTGAAGATGTTTAATGGGCTGCTTCTCGGACAAAAAATCTATAAAGCCATTGGTCGAGACGATAGCAAGTTCAAATTCCCCAGAAAGTTTATAAAATGGCAATGTATTTGCAACCTCGGACAAAAAAAAAACAGTGTTTCGCGACAAACAAGTCTATGGATTCCCAGGTGTACAAGCAGGAACATCTGAAAAGCGGATTCTTAATTCTACCGTCAACTCCACCCAATATAGAAATATTGGGCAATTGTCAAACAGAAGTAAGAAGAATGGAACGAGGACTCGGGATGTAATAGAGATGAAGCAATGATGAAACAAAGGGGCCGCTCAAGTTAGCCAACAGAGTGTCTAAATCAGAATAATTTTCTCGCTATTTTTCCTTTAAAGGGCAATAAATTACCTTCTTGTTTAGTACTTAACTATTCCAATTATAATGTTAGTCGCCAAGTAATTTCTCATCGTTTACACGTTATGAGAAAGATTCAGAAGGTGAAAAAGGGTTCCTTGTGAGCGGAATGATGGACAAGAAAAGCGGAAAACGTTGAGCGAAATTTTGCGTTTTTCGACATGTAACAAAGGATTTTCTGCACCTGATCGTGACGAGACATGAGAAATGGATTCATTTTAAGAATCCTAAGCGCAGAAAATCATTTATCGACTTTGGTCAACTATCGTGAAACGTAACAACTTCGGGAAGAAAACGATGCTGTGCATTTGGTGGGCTCAAAAAGGTGTTTACGATTTTCTCAAACCAACGGAAACTGTTAATATTAATCGATGCCGAAAGCAATTGATGAAATTTAACCAAGCATTGCTCGAAAAACAAAAAAGTATGCATTATAGATCAGGTAAAGTCCGAAAGCGGTCAAAAACATCAATTCTTAACTCAGACGGAAATTTTTGCCACACTCGCTATACTCTCCAGACTTGGCCCCTTCCGAGTATCATTTGTTTTCATCGATGTCTCACGTACTTGCTTTGAACACTTTTCATTCGATTGCTGCAAGTGTTCATTCCTAAGTAGTTTAAAGCAAATTTGATTAAATAGGAGTGATAATACAAAAATTGATGTAAACCTACACCAAAACAAAAATTTTGCCCCTAATGTAGTGTCTATCGTCGTGAAATAGCTAAGCGTTCGTCAAGCTGCTGATTCATAATTTCACAAACAGTTTATATAAGTGTCTGTATCTTTTTCCTTTTACAGTGGGAGAACTTTAGTTACGTTTCTTCGAGATTTAAAAAACAACAATGTTGAACATTCATCGTCATCTGGTTTGAAATTTCATATTCGTTGAATTTGAAAAGTTGAAAAGTATTGCTCGGAAATTTCATTCCAAGTGCATTGGAAGGTACTCTGCCATAAATTACAAGCACAAGTAAAGCACCACCCGGAGGATTCGTCTACACGGAGGCTATGGTTCATTTCTTGCCAGCAAGGAGCTAAACCAGACAGCGCTGACTCAACATATGTAGAATTCGAGTGGATGATTGATTAGCGACTAGTCCCAGTAACATTCGACTACTTACTCTGGTTTGGGTAGATGCGCGTTCAGGTCCAGTTTGGCGCAAATTTCGTCCCAATCGGGGAAGCAGCGCTCCTTGATTCGCGATACGTGCCCAACCAGATTCGGGCAGTTCTCTTGCATGTATTCCTTGACGGCGTATTTCACCTCGTCCGAAATGTAGTGAATTTGGGCAAGCACGGAGAAAGCGACACAATCGAGCTGAAGGAGAAAAGGAAAAATTGAAGAATTGTTAGCTGTTGCACTAGAGACTTTCCACTGAAGTTCTGGATGTCACTTACAGTGGTTGGCTCATCACCAAAGAAGAATGGTTTGTCTGCCAACAGTTCGGACAGCACCTTCAGATCCAGTTTTCCGAATTCCTCGATTTCCTCGGGCTTGTGTACACCGAGGCCCTGCGCTTTCACCTTTTTGGATCCCTGTAAATACTTGTGTTGTTAGAATGGATGACAGTGGATTAAAAACGGGTGCACACTACAGAGATATTTCATGCATATAATAGAGGACATTCCGCTTAATGTGTAAGTAGATTGTGTTGACATGCTGGATGTTTATGAGGAGTGTTTCGAGAAGATAATTACAAAACTGAAGTTTCATCGGAAAACACGCAACCAAACAGTGAACATAAACAATAAATTCATATAATGGAATGCCTCTATAATGGAATATGAAACGCTGGTTCTACCTTGCGTCCGAATTGGAACTTGAAGAAGAAATTAAGCACAGGGTTTGGCAAACGGCTGCCAAGGGCGTGCTGCAGGTTGACCTTGTAACCCTTAATCATTTGCTCAGGATTCTTGCTACGCCAGAACAGCAACACCCAAATAAGATGGTTTTCGATCATGGAAATCATAGCGTGGGCAATATTGCGCTGCTCCTGAGTCAGAGCTGCATCCAGGTCCTTCTCGTAGCGCTGGGCCAGCTCCTTAATGATGATGGCCGAGTCGGCGATTTCCTCTCCGTTCACTTCGACGAATGGCAGTTGTCCTTTCTTGGAACGCAGCTTCAGTTTATGGTCAATGTTCTATTGATGGAAAGTAGAAGAAAACACATTATTAATGTTAGACCTTTAACACTCAATTTATCAGGGATTAGTTTCGATTATTGAAATAATTAATGACTTATTGATAGATATGATTGATAGGATGGTAAACACGAATCCAGGAACGAATTACCGAATTCTTTATCAGCACAACGTTTGATTTTTGTCAAAAATAGAGTTTCGACTCGTTGCTTTAATATGTGGGCAATTAAAGACTGTTTTTGTGATGTGAATTATGATCGAATACTTCAATATGACGACTTAGGAAGTTTCACGCATTTTTATTATTTTGAAATCGAAAAACGAGTAGCAAATCAAAATCTTTTACTGATGTAAACATTATATTGAAACTTCCATGATGAACAACAAAAACCTCTCTTCTGCAATCCAGAAAAAATCTGGATTTTTATTATCGTTCACTAATACCAGTGAGTGATTTTTTATATTTAAAAGAATGCATTTTATTATTTTAAATATAAATTCCAGAAATGTCAAAACAATAGTAAACATAATATTTTTCCGGTAGGGGCCCTGACTTCTTATTTATATTTGCTAGCAGTTTAGACTTATAAAATAATAAAATTTAAAAATAATATTTTTAAAGTTTTTTGTTCTACCAAGAAACCTGTTTCATTTTTCACATTTCGATTAAACGAACGATGATGGTTGTGTCGATTGAACTATCAAAAGCCATAATTTGAATTTGATAAGTTAAAATAAAAATAGGCTTTCACGAATGGCGTTTGTTAGAGATAGTACGATTGTGATTGATGATGTTTTTCGCTGGACAGAGGAAAAAATCTCTGCAAACCACGTGTAACACACCTTTCAGGGGTTGAAATCATTCCGCAAGCATCGTAGCACAGATTGCGGACAAACGCATGTTCACTCGGTATCTCTTCATCCCGGGACGGAAGAAATCATGCGAAGCAAAAAACACTGGATCGATAAAGGCAGACATGTTTGTGCTCGGATGCCCTACATTTTGGACCATTTTGGGGGTGCTTGGAAGGTTACCTAGGGGGGATGGAGCAGTGTAGTCGAGCTCGGGAGATGAAAAAACTCATCCCAACTCCGAAGTAAAATGACTCGACGGCAGTGACGATGATGATGATGATGGTGTGCTGCGAATCTGCGTTCCATGAGCCTGAATGATTCTCCACCCTACCCTGGGGTGTGGTTGCCTTTTCCAAAGCTCACTGGCCTGGCTCAATGCAGGGAATGTGAAACGTAGGAAGCGGCCAGCATACACAGCACCGGAAAGCGGAAGTCGGTCGCCGTCGTCTACAAGAAGAAATGCCGGCCCGGGATTTTTTTTTTCTGCAAACTACTCTCGTGATGAGGATAGTAGTAGTGGTGAGTATAATCCTAGTAGCAATACACAGAGCATAGAAAATGCCGGGTCTACCTCAACGTATCGGCAGCACCACTAATGTCGCACATTCTGTCTTCACTACCAATTATCAGTGGTATTCGTTTATTCTTCGATTTCATGTACTTCCCTTAAATTCGACGCTCACGCTTTTAGTAAAGACTGCTTGCTGCGGAGTTAAGTAGATGTCGATGTGTTACGTAGATACAGTTTGTCATGTTGATTGCATATATGAAGGCGTTTGACAATTTTCTCTCTGTAGAAGTGATTCTGATTTCAATCAGGGTTGTATCATTTTGTTGTTTTCAGTTGCTTACCAAATAAACAATTGATTTTGAGTTATTGAAATTAAAGGTTCTATTGATATCCACCAATAAAATTGTGAAGTAGTAGTATCTATTTTGCAGAGATAATTTTAAAAATTTATCGAATAACTTTTACTTATAAATCAAACGGCAAGCAAACTTCTGATAATTGAAGTGCGGCAATAATTTCGATATGCTATGTCGATTGTACCCGCTTTCTACGTAAGCACATTTCCCATCTTTCTGGAAAATTGTGTTAATAGTTGATAAACTGAAGGAGCTAGGTCTGGCAAGTAAGCCGCACGCGATAACATTTTTCATTCGAAATCCTTCATCTGCTCCCGGACCGGCATAGTCGAAGTATACCATGTGCATTCTAAAATACTGAATCCATAACATTCACAGCTGCCTGTGATGCCTTTGGACGCTTTGGATGTGTTTCACCGGCTGCATCCCAGCATTCAGATTATGATCGTTTCGATTCCGGAATGAAGTGATGGATTCATGTTTCATCTATTGTCACATATCGACGCAAAAACTTGATTTGTTACTTGTAAACATGACCAAACATGGCCCTGAATCATCAACACGTTGTTGTTTTTGATCAACCAGGAGTAAACGCGTAAACGTAAATGTCCCGGGTTCAATGTATAGGACACGCTGGTCTTGCAAGCCAGTTGTCGTATGTTCGAGCCCCGACCTGGAAGGATTCTTAGGGTCAGTAGGATCCATAGTACTAGCCATGCAATGATTCTGTACACTAATAATCGGTTGCGAAGTCTGTTAAAACAGAAAGGCCAAGTTCCACAAAAGGAATGTAATGCCAAGACATCAAGAGTCCACATCAAGTGGACGACCTTTTTAATTCATCAGACCAATATCAAATGGTTCTTTTCGATGAAACAGAGTCCGGGTAACACTTTTCAAGCCATTGCTTAGCTCTTGTACATTTTTCCATCAATAAACAATAATAAATTGACACGCGAAATTGCTTTGAATCCATTGTTTTGAAAATAACAAAAATAGCTTTACCTAAATGGCTGTCACTTTTTTCTGTCTAATCGAAATGTTATGAAATTTCACACATAATCTCTTGAAAGTTGGTAGTTCATAAACGTCATATGCATTTGACAAAGATAGTGCCATTTGTGTGTCAGCCAATGAATGATGGGGAAATGACGTTCTTTTGTGCTTTTTCAGTAGCATTTTAAAAATGGTTTGATGGTTTTCTTGCTGTCTTTCGTTCAATTCATGTGGTATATGTTTTCCCATTCTGTGCACTGTTCCTAAGCGTTTTTTGTTTTCATATCAAACTCCTCACTTTTGAAGCCGCGATTCAACATTGTTCCTGATTTCTGGCTCTATATATTCAGACTTAAAAAGAAGTACGATGTAGTATAAAACGTGGTTTGCTATATACCGAATATTGTTGACATATATCAAAACAATGAAAAAAAATTATATATGACAGTTCTGTGAAAGCACAACTTTGTTTGTTTGGCGCCATCTAGTGAACGCTCATTTAATACTACATGCTATATCATCATCCAGTCTAACAAGCAATGTCATGCTAAAATAGTTGTGGAAATGTATTCTACTCCTGTAATTTCGAAAATTCGAAGCGAATGTTCCAATTTCCATCTTAGCTATGAGCCAATCAAGAGACAGCAGATTTTACTCTAATGGTTTGACAATATGAGATGACCGTTGGGTCCGGTAACTTTGATTTTTAATTTCCTTTGTCAAATCGAATAAATCGGATGAAGGGTTAAGACTACTTCTAGTCCGCTCGTAAATAGTGAAAACAAATGCATAATTCGAACATAATACGCCGTAGGGTGACAATTTCAAAATCGAGTTCATTCTTTCATTTCTCATGTCACACTCTGTCAATAGCTCTATTAAATTACTTTTGTTGTATTTGACTTTCTGTTTCAACAAACTTCGCAGCCGATTTATAGCGCAAAGAACCATCGCATGACTGGAGGTCATGATGCTACTGACAGGTCGGGGGTCGACGAGAACATACGATAACTGGCTTGTAAAACCAGTGCCCTATGCATTGAACCGTCAGCCCGGGACAACAGAAGCGTTATTTCGTTGTATCTATGGCAGTAGTACAAATATTCTTCAAGATAAAATCTGTCACAATTTTGTTGTATGTAAAATAATGTGAACAAATGGACTAAATTTATGTACAATTTCAACTAGATAAAAAATTACAGAAATCCAGTTCAACTATAGAAATTTGGAAACGAAAATGTTAACTAGACAAATCTCTTGGAAAAACTTCAATCTCCATAAGGTTATTATTATTCAATGACATTAGAAAAAAAATTCGGGTGAATAACTCTAAAAGTCTTCACAAGGAATGAACATCAATAGATAAGAAAGCAGAGTACTATTTCTGTGTATGACTAGGCTCCTGTTAAGGAGAATACTTTGACAAACTAATACTTTCGAATTCCAAGTTCTATGATAGTTTTCGTTAGAACCAATACCAAGTCAAGCGTGACTGCGTTTGTAATAGTATCCGGTTACCGCCCATAAATATTGACGGATGTGTTTCATGTCTTATGTTTAGTGAATTAGTAGTGTCAGAGGTCATAGGAATATGCTATATTTACAGAACTAGAGATGAAGACTACCTTTTCAAGGTGGAATAAAGCTTTAAGACATTTGGAAATTTCGAAACATCGATAACCGTTGAGTTTTTACTGCGCATGTATAGGTTGTTGGCATCACCAACACCATTAAACTCTGTTATCGATTTCGTGTTTGCTATATTTGTGTTGGTTGCCTTAGCAACAGTGCATTCGTTTTGCCGATGGAACATTTACCCGCGCTTTTTCCTAGACTTACTTGCCACTGTGCCGCCATAGGAGCCATAGAAAGCTTTTCCGTGGAACAATACGCACATTTAAGTTCGTCACCTACCACACGCAGCTAAATCTCGGAATTAAAGTAGCAAAATCCTTTAGGACATCTAAGAAGCGTTGTTTGCATTCATTCGATAAACAATAGCGAAAAGCGATGCCCCTGGGCACATTAGCGAATGGAAGCGAAGGCGTCCGATTGCCCACAATTTCCATAGTTGCTTTTCTTCCTACCAGCGAGGTGGCACAAACTACCTCTAATGTCATTATCCATTGTTCTCGTCTGCACCCCTAGTCTGGCAGTAAGGGAGTATTTTTTTCCCGACGTGACAAGTGTAGTTTTTCACGAGTAGTGCGCACCCCTTTCGTATTTGATTTTCCGTTTCCCCGTCAATTTGCATTGCTATGAATATTTCGCTGTCGATAGTAGAGAGTCATCAAACCTACCACGATCAATGACGAGAGCATTTTTCTCAACCACCCACCCTACTGATGAGAGCAGCTCTTTAATGATTGGAGTGTTGCGGAAAGCTACATCGGTTCCTCACGTCACAACGTTCACTTGCTTATTCACACACCCTCCTCTTAATGTAATAGAAATTTTATATTCCACGGATGCTAATGCCCGAGGCATTTCTGCACGTCGCTGTTGGATTCTGTTATCGTGCAATTAAATAGAGACATTATTGTGATTCCTCCTCCGCAATTTTCGGAATAGACGCTAGCCAATAGATGGAGGTTAGACGAGAGAAAAAAAAACTGTTGCGTATATCGACTCAACAGCATCTCAACTCAACTTTTTTTTCCTTACCACCGATAACTGAAAGTGGCAGATTATTTAGCGACAGGTTTTTTCTATCACACGACGAATTGAGAAAGATGTCATTTTCTGTGGAGATTTTACTCTGAAAACATACATGATTAGAAAACAGAGCGTCTAACAAACATAAGAAAGCTAGTTCAGGTTTTCAGTATGAGATACAAATCATATACGGATAGTTCCAATTAAGAAAAAACCTCCATCACTGGATTAGAATAAAGACAGTTTTGTAGTTTCTAATGTACTTCGGCTACAGTCATATTGTTGATTGTCTACAGTTCAATGACTGTACATTTCATGTATACTGCATTGTACCGCTTTTAATCTAATATATGTCAGTGAGATTTCAATTATTTATTTTTGTCGATGACTTAATCCCGCAGAACATTCTACACCCCAATCGAGCACAATCTATTCTGACTTGTTCTTCACAGATGCAAAATGAGTCGGTAAAAACCTCTCAATCTATAGTCACGACTCGACTTTCCTGATAAAGATGTAAAATTACGGGGCAGTATTTCTATATGAATGAAACGATGAACAGACAAGAATCTACTGCAAATTCTGTCCCACATATATATGGTTGTCTATTTCTGATGCGCACATCGCTCGATTAGCTCGCTTTGAGGTCCCTGCTATGGTTCCTGTGTTGTTTACAAAACAAGTTCCTCATCACTGCGACTCATTTCAAAGGAATGCCAATATTTAGAAATGACTAGAAAAATCTTTCTAATCACACCCGTTTTTCAAACACGCTAGAAATTGTAATTCATAGGTTATCGCCTGAAATACCACCATCGGGACCTGAAGTGCCGCATCGAATGTGATTATTGTTTGTTTATTCCGGAATCGACTTGAAATAATATAGGCGCAATATAAAACTACACTAGCCGTTAACTGTTTGACGGCGACGTTTCAGACATCGCGATCGCCAAGTCGAAGATAAGTTGAAAAGTAGTTGTTTTTAGTTTAGAGTTCGAGGAAGATCGAATGGGTACAAACCAGTTTTTCTATTTATTATTCTGGTATCAACGTTTATGGAGATTACGATGCTAAACAGTTTGTTAAACGCCTTATCAGCAAATTTTTATGCGGCAGGCAATACAAAGAACATTGGAAAAAGATTGGTTAAAGGGAGCTTCTTCTGTAAACGGCGTTTTTCGTTTCTTCATTTCGAGCGTGGATTAAAATTTGTATGTAGTTTTTATTCTTTATTAAAGATTTTATGTAGAAATTTAGAGTTGTTACTGAGATATGGTTGCTCAAAGTGAGACAATTTGTCAAACTGGTGTGCACGATAACTAGAGAAAAAAATCTCTGATTAACGCGTATTAAATTTGGAAACCCCGTTGAGGAAACTGTAAAACAAACTATCCCCCTTTTTTTTCAACAAATTTGAAGAAAACAAATAGAAAATTGAGGAAATTTTGTCGAAGGTGTTGTGAAAATCATTATTAAAAACATAATTTTGTTTGTTTCAAAATCAGCTCCTGACGCCCTACAATAAACATCGTTTACCTCTGCGAAAATAGCATGCCCCACCTAAAGATAACATGTCTCAGGAACAACTCGATATTTTTTTATAAAAATTACACTTAAGTAATATCTAATAAAGAATAATGACTGCTTAAAAATTGAAGATTAGGCACTCCAGTTTTTTTATTTCACGTTTAAAATGAAAGAACAAAAAACCCCGTTTACAGGAGAAGCAAATTTAAAGAAAGTAGTGCCTAAGAGTAAGTTTAAAGAAACTAGTTCTTATCATTAAAAAAGCATTAAATTCGTTTTTAGATATATTTTGAATGGCAACTTTTTTTTGGTGACCATTTTTGTATAACTGTTTCCAATGGTAAAGTCTTGATATTACATTTCTTTTGTGACCTTTCTGCTTTAACAGACTTCGTAGACGATTCATAGCGCACAGAATCATTGCATGGCTAGTACTGCGATTCTACTGACACTAAGATTCCTTGGCTTGGGTTTAAATGTTGGGTTATGGATGTTACGATCGCATAAATCGCATTTGAATTTTATATAGATACGATTTCCGGTTCCGGAATAACAGACAAATAATAAAAAAAATCGAATTCAATTGTTTCTGTATAAGATGCTGAAGAAACAGGCAAATTCCTTTCAACAAACCATACAATTCTAGAATTGTATTGCTCTGGTTAGTTGATGGCTGAAAAATGGATTTCGGATTTGACGAATCGCAGCTTTCGCAATTTACAATTTACAATCGTAGGAAAATGGGCATCGTTGCAAAACTCAAAAGCAGTTTTCTTTGATGTCTTTGATCGTAAATTCAAAGAAAAAATATCATTAACTTATCAGCGTTTGAGTGTTTGAGCAGAATAATTTCACCAGAATGAAAAATCAGTTTTTTTAAACTAATTGGATCAATAAATTTGAAAAAAAAACCTAACACAGTGATGAAGAATATAAGTAATATTCGAAATACGTATCTGTGATGTGACGTTCATTATACATGATTTAAAGTGTTGTGAGATACATAACATAGGTGGAAATAAACCCATTTTGCGCATGAAAATGTGAATCAAGATTTCCGATTGTGAATAAAATAACCGAACACCGTGAAATTGGGTGACAAAACTAAAATTGCGATTATTTCTTAAATTTTGGGAAATGAAATTGTAGACCTTTCTAAATTCTAAGTAAAACCAAAATTTATCTTATCAAAAATCATTCGTTTTAAAATTCATTATGATATCGACAATAAATATGTGATATGAAAAGATAATACTGACTATTTTTATTTACTGTGAATAAAAAAATGCTTGTTTCCACCCCTGATACATACTGAATGTTTTTTCCTCAATGATTTATTAAGCAATAGTGGAGAAAACTGCTTTTACGTTTTCCTATAATGGCCGTTTTCCTAGGATATAAGTAGAACCTCAACCCATATCTATACCTTACAACGTTTTAATGAAAGTTAAATGTTAAATGAAAGTTCCCTTACATTCCACTATGAATTTTTTTAATCTATTTCGTTATAACACTAACGTAATAGTGACAGACAGATATCAGTATTTCGAATGCTATTTGCATTCAACCTCAGTGTATCAGCTTGGAAGTCTATTCTCATTTTTCTTTTCTAAAACAGTTTGGTTTCATTCCACTAACCGCCCAAACCCCAAACATTGATCTATACCTTATTAATATCCGGTAAAGTTTGAATTTAATTGGTTCGCTGATCCTGTTTTCGTCCATTATTTCATCTTTTAAGCGTCGTTGATGTTTTTTGGCTTTCTTGTTGTCTATGTTCTTATTAGTTGAAACGTTGTAGTCGTTATTAGTCGTAGCATACATTTCTTGTTATGCGATGTTCTACATCGATCAATCCGGGTGAATAATTTTAAGTACCATGATAAGGTTCCGTGGTTCATGAATAGATATTTTTAGTTTTCGTGAGGTCAAACTATTTATTGTTAAGCAAATCCGAGAGATATTTAATATAGTGAGAATATCCTGAGATCATTCGTACCTTTGTAACAGAGGTTAACATCTGAACTACTTAAGATTCAAGTTATTCGACAGTGCTTCGTCTGACCCACACTCACTAACCATCATCATATTGTACAATGCATCTGAAATCACGTATTATTTCCTGTCGTATGCCAAATTGCGAATCGTCAAAATGGAATGTACGATTACCAAATCGTGATTTTTTTTTATCGATGCCACTATCCGTCGAATGTATTATGCTTCATTGGAGTTTATCGCATGTCCAAAATAAGCAACTATAATTCGAAGCAACAAGCATTTAAGGAATGTCGCTGGACAGGTTTTTTTTCCCAAAAGTATCATTGAGTTCCCTATATTATTTAAAACTAACGAAGACGCGGAGTCACGAATCTCTGAGCCATTCCTGTGGCCCGTTGGGTAGGGGCCAATGCACCAACAACGTTGCCGCAGAAATTCCATTCATGCTACCTTTTCAATTTCGAGAAGCGCTTGGAAAATTATACGTATGACAGGTTGAACCGTTACGTGTAGGCTGTCACTTTCATTTTTGGAGGTCCCATTCAATTCGTTTCTAGTGTTAAACTCAATTCCTGTCGAATTCAGCTTCAACGGAGCATAGAAAAGCATTGAGTATACTGCTAACCGGTTTTATGTTTCTCCAAACGGGTTGCTATTAAAATGATTCAAATTTCATAACCTGAAGCATTTGCATAATTGAGTGATTATTCTTTCTTTTTCTGCTTGTCTGTTTTCCTAGTTTGCACCGGGAAGGGAGCTGTTTAGGTAGAGATATCCAAACTATAGCCATCTAATGGCCAGTCGTCGGTTGGTATATGCGTAAATAATAGCGTGCTTCAAATCCTTTTAACATGCTGGACATCGTCACACCATCACTAATCATCACAGGTTGAGTAATGGGTTAGCTTTCGCAGTTATAAAGGTATTGTCATCAATGACGTCAGAACAATAAAAATCTACAACATTTTTTGTCTGAAATATATCTGCGGATATCTGTTGGTGAACATTATGCTATACAAAAGCTTACCGAAAGCAATAGAAGCAAAAGAGATATTTAGGAAACATTGCATTGCGACGCATTGTTTTTCAATAACGTAAAATTTGTATTGGTAAATTGATTCAAATTAATTGAATTTAAACAGATCTTTAGAAAAATGAAAGACGTAGTGTTTTAGACATTAGCCAAGAAATTCAGAAATCATACGTAACAATAAAAATCTTTTTGTTGAGCAAGTAACGCCTTAACTTATATTGCACCAAATGTGCGTTACACTTAAATTTGGGCAAAATATGTGAAAATAGCTTATGATATCAGATCTTATATAACCTAAAAAATACTCAATTTTCCAGAAGTTTTGACATATTTTTCTCATTGGTAGATGTAGAATTCTGTCCCTGTCCTATTATGATATGATAGAATGTGTATGTAGTTGAGCATACTGTTGCTTTAACATTTATTCAACGCGACAGTTTTTCAACTTACAATCTGAATTCATTTAGTGGTACTGAGTTCAACTGCATTTGGGGTAATCGTGAAAAGAATGCTACTGAAAAACGTTACCAGAAGCGTGCAAGAATTAGCCTCCACAGGATCTATTTATGAGGAATTTTATTTTTAAATTTTAAGTTTACTATTCATTTTCTTTGTCAAACACTACTATTCCATCGTCATTGTGACAATCAGTGCGGTAAAATTACATTTTCAATCGAATAATATAAGATGAAAATGAAATTTATGGCCGCTGACCGTCAGCGTATTCCTACTAATTTTGCTGCCATTTTCAAGTGAAGCTCCCAGAATTCATCGTCAGTTGAATAATCGTACCTAATCATTTGAAGTTTTGCTGGCTCAGTTTCAAGTGCCAAGTAGTATAGCTGCATCATTGTCTTCGCTCTTGGTAGTAAGCAGATTCGAACGAATAGAATTATAAATGGAGTAAAGTATTAAAAATGAAAACTGAAGGAGGAAACAATTAATTTATGTGTATTCTGTGATTGATAATTCAGCTATCTGATTAGTCTTTCATCATCTTGAACCAATTCGAATGTTTACATGAACCTCATTTGAAGGCCGCTCTTACACTATTGAAAGATATTTAGTTACTTCAAGATCAACTGACGGTAATTAAACTGAGCCTCAATTGAAGGGAAACGAGTGATGAACTGAATGCTGCTCGTTCGGGCCGTCAGCAAACATTGTGTATGTCAGAGAGTGAATTTTACTGCAGTGGAGAGTTCGTCAATGGGTTCCACATTCAGTTTCAATTGAATTGAATGAAGTTTTACTGCACTGGTGACAATTTCATTACCTCATTAATATATGCAATCGTACGCACTATTTGATAAGCATTACATTCGGTCGATCCTTGATTTCAATTTTCGTATTTATATGCGATTTTTAGAAATCTGCGATAATTATAAATTCTGATAATACTGATTCTGATAAGACACGAACATTCACTATGGCGCGTCTCATTTGAGACTGAAGCATCAGTAAGAATCTCGCTTATATTTTTAGATTCGTGCACGTTTCGCTTTTGTATTTGAATGGTCAATCAGAGTGATTCTTTCAAACTGTTTTGTCACCAACGCCTCCGAAACCATCGTCTCTGCTAGGGACATCCCGAAAGCTAGCATACACGGGAAAAATTCCGATTCTAGAAATGAGCAAAACGAGTCATGATTTGGGGCAAATAATATATGTTATGTTATGATAATACACCATGATTAAAACTTCTTGGATCATGATACATTTGGACTGATTTCGCTGAAATTTAAACGTAACACACTTGACGTTGTTGGGTATAACTTCAGGCGTGTTTCTGCTACGATGGAATTTTCACAACATAAATTCAGGCGTTATGTGTGATTTTTGCAACGATGGTAATTTTTGCAGTGAAAAGCACGACGAACTTCTTTTAATCTGAATCATTAACAATTAAAATATTATGTTTCTGACAAACGACGATGCCCAAAATAACGCGTTTACTTACGTTCATTGTTTCAGTTTTGATTTTGTGTTTCAAAATTTAAACACTTTAAAGAACTGCATGAAAAAAACACGTGTGAATCAATCCTCTTAAAAAGAAACTCTATGTCGAATTCTTGCAAATACCGCGGATCGATTTTTTCATTTATGTTTACAGAACATCGTTTGCAATATCGTCTTATTTAAAATATTTAGGTGAATTAATACAGCTTGTGTTGTTATATCAATGAACCACATTAATCAAAGTGGTTCAACAAACTATTTTTCTGATATTCGTTAGATGGTGTTCCAAATTCGCAATCGAATTTGTTTTTTTTTGTTTGGTTTACGCTACGCAAGAATACTATTCTTGCAACAACGGTCACATCAAATATGTAAGATTACATTCAAACAAAATGTAACATTGATGTTTGTCAAATGAAAAGAGTAGCCGTGCTTATTCTCTTATGATGTCAATTTTCGGTTTATTATCTTTGTTTTAATGTTATGTTTAATTCTCTATCAGCCGGTGCGTAAAACAACACGATTATTAAATGAACATACTTCAGGATCAAAACATTTTCAGTAGATCTTGCTTTTCATTCAGTAATAGCCGTTCAACCGAGAAGGTTGTGTATAGAAGCGTACAGTTTAATAACGCTGGTTGGTTTACACGCGTTAAATACGACAACGGTTGAACTACAGGTAGAGACCTGTTGGCAGCAGCCGTTAAAACGTATAGTCGTGCTGCATAAGAGAGCCCTAGTGCTGGGCCAAGCTGGTGAAGGAAACAACAAAGGGTGTTTCCCAAACTCTACCCAGGCCGCAATATACAGCCACAAGTGCTGAGCAGGAGAGTGCAAAGGCACATCGAAGAGGAAGAGTGCAAAGGCACATAGAAGCAGGAGAGTGCAAAGGCACACCGGTGCGAAGGCACTTCGGTGCAGAAGCATATCGGTGCGGAGCACAAGGAAGAAGGAGACAAGACAACTCGGTCTTTCCACTGCCATACAACACGCAGGTATACACCGGTGACCTGCGCTGGTTACAGCTGGCGAAGACGAAAGCAAATCGGAATTCGAGTGGTGCTGGATGTCAGGTAGCAGTAGCATCACATCATATTCTATCGCTACAGTGTTCTTCAGCATTGTATCAACGTCCAGATACATCCAACAAGAACATCTAGAGCAACGAGGATCTACACGGCAGTGCAACGGAGATAGACAACAATTTCAAGGTAGAAGTTTTTTCTTTTCCTTTTGATTGAGTACTGTGTAGTGTTGGTTTCAAATTTTATTTTAAAGTTTAGTTAAAAATTTTAATGTAATGGATGAATCCATGGACGTAAATCCTAGCATGAATCCGATACCCCCACGAACGAAAAAATAATAATTATTTGCACAACCTTTTGTCAGAGAAACACATGCATTTTTCACATGGCGATTTGGCAACACTCAGAAATAGTTACATGGGTCTCCCGCAAGGCTCATGCCTCAGTCCGCTCCTCTATAATTTTTACGTAAATGACATTGACAGCTGTCTAGTAACCCCATGTACACTAAGACAATTGGCAGATGATGGCGTGGTTTCAGTTACTGGACCCAAAGCTATTGATCTGCATAAACCATTGCAAGATACCTTAGATAACTTGTCCGATTGGGCTGTTCATCTTGGTATCGAATTCTCTGCGGAGAAAACAGAGTTAGTCGTCTTTTCAAGAAAGCATGATCCCGCGCAGCTTCAGCTCCATATGATGGGAAGAATGATCCAACAGGTTTTAACTTTTAAATACCTCGGGGTGTGGTTCGATTCCAAATGCACGTGGGGAGGACACATTAGGTTTCTGATAACAAAATGCCAACAAAGAGTAAATTTTCTTCGAACAATAACAGGATCTTGGTGGGGTGCTCATCCGGAAGATCTAATAAAATTGTATCAGACAACGATACTTTCAGTGATGGAATATGGATGCGTTTGCTTTCGTTCCGCTGCAAACTCTCATATTATCAAACTGGAGCGAATTCAGTATCGTTGTTTGCGAATTGCTTTAGGGTGCATGCATTCGACACATACAATGAGTCTTGAAGTTCTGGCGGGAGTTCTTCCATTAAAAGATTTTGGGAGCTTTCATCACGCCTGCTAATAAGATGTGAGGTGCTGAATCCCATGGTAATTAATAATTTCGAACGACTAGTCGAGCTTCGATCTCAAACAAAATTCATGACAGTATATTTTAACCATATGTCACAGGAAATCAACCCTTCAAGATATATTCCTATCCGTGTCAGCCTCCTAAATGTCCCTGACTCAACTTTATTTTTCGATACATCCATGCAGCGCGAAGTGCGTGGAATCCCGGATCATCTACGTTCGACGGAAATCCCAAAAATATTTTCAAGTAAGTTCAGGCATATTGACTCTGAGAAAATGTTTTACACGGACGGATCGCGAATTGAAGAAGCGACAGGGTTTGGTATGTTCAACAATAATGTTTCGGCCTCATTTAGGCTTCAAGAACCTGCATCTGTTTATATAGCAGAGTTAGCAGCAGTTCATTATAGTTTGAGTGTAATCGTCACATTATCTCCAAACCATTATTTCCTCTTCACAGATAGTCTGAGTGCAATTGAAGCCATTCGCTCAAACATGACTGGCAAGACTGAACCGTTTTTCCTG
Source organism: Malaya genurostris (assembly GCF_030247185.1). Taxonomy (NCBI): domain Eukaryota; kingdom Metazoa; phylum Arthropoda; class Insecta; order Diptera; family Culicidae; genus Malaya; species Malaya genurostris. Next base: position 116,696,644 of record NC_080572.1, read on the forward strand.
GGCAAAATAAAACAGTGCCTGAACGACATATTGAACAATAATTATCTAATCACTATAGTCTGGGTCCCGGCTCATTGCTCCATTCCTGGCAATGAAAGAGCCGATATTTTAGCCAAACGTGGTGCTATTGAGGGTGAAATTTATGAGAGACCAATTGCTTTCAACGAATTCTATAGCTCGTCTCGCCAAAGAACACTTGCCAGCTGGCAAGCTTCTTGGGATAAAGATGATCTGGGTCGGTGGATGCACTCAATTATTCCGAAAATATCGACAAAGGCATGGTTCAGGGGACTGGATGTGAGTAGAGATTTCATTCGTGTGATGTCCAGACTCATGTCCAATCACTACACGTTAGATGCACATCTCCTTCGAATTGGGCTCTCCGAGACTAATCATTGTGCTTGTGGCGAAGGTTATCGAGATATTGATCATGTCATTTGGACATGCGTGGAGTATCGTGATGTCAGATCTCAACTAATAAATTCTTTGCGTACCCAAGGTAGACTATCCAATATCCCAGTTCGAGACATTCTTGCTTGTCGTGACCTTTCATACATGAAACTTATTTATCATTTCATAAAGAAAACTGGAGTTTCAATTTAATAAAGGCCCCTTTCAAGACTTAGTTCTGATCCCAGTTGCGTCCATGAGTTCAACCAATAGCTAAATTAGAATAAAAATAATGTAATGATACAAACAAACTCGAAACAGTTTATGAAATTATTAACAAAATGTCTGAAAATAACAGCTTATTTTATAATTTATAGAAGTTAATCGTTTGGTTCAAATAATATTTCCGAGTAGATTTCATAATTAATGACGAGTTACCTAAGATGATATTTAAGTAATAAGAGAATATGTTTTAATAAATGCAAAACGTTGTGACTATGTTAGAATTAAATTAGGATTAGAATATTATGTAAAAGTGATGCTACGGCGAAGAAAAACTTATGTAAACTGCCTTAAGAAATAAACGTATTTATGAAAAAAAAAAAGATCTTGCTTTTCAATGTCTGCTTTTTGCTTTACCATTAATCTATTTAGCAGTCTATCACTTCACTTGAGGCAGAGGGTTCAAAGCGATATCCAGATATAAAATTGGAGTTACGAACTTTGAAAGAATTACATTCCTCAAGTAAAGTATTTTCGAACCATGATTAATTTTCATGGGAGAGGAGTTATTACTTATGGTTTCATGAGGAGTTAAAATGATTGGTTTCATGATTTTCCAATCATGACAGCAATAACGGATTTTTTTCAGGGTAGCGTCTTAAATTTCTACAAGGGCAGAATTCCAATTTCTAAGTTTTAAATTTCTACAAGGGCAGAATTCCAATTTCACAAATGAGCTGTGAGTCTTAAGCTATGAAAAGATTTCAAAGGAGAATGAAATGTAATGGTATGATGAATGTATTTTTTGAATGAATGAATGTTTCAAAAGCTATTCCTTTGAATAGGCAAATGGTGAATTACCATTTATTAATCTAGAAATTGCGTTTTTGCAGAGTGACACCCAAAAAACGTGTTCTCTACACAGTTTGATGCTCATACCATTGAAACAAATTCCATATTTAAAATCAGAAAATATTTTTGTTATAAATCGCGGCATGATTTTTATATTTTATGCAAATCATAGTTGTATAATTCAAACCAAAACATCTAGATGGAGACAGAAAAATGTTTAGGTGGACCCGTACAGCTTGGATTGTCATATCTATGAAATAAATTAATCAAAGCGATTAAACAAGGTTTAAGACTTTCGTGACATTTTTCTCCGAATCGAGTGAAAAAATTGAATAATGATTCTATTCCAATATCCTAATTCCAAATCTATTACACAATCTATCACAGTATTACTTGATTCAGAAAGTTTGACCTGATATCCGGGAAGAAAATTGAAGTTACGTGTTTCAAATGTAATACACTCTGCCAATAGCACACTGCTAATGATTTCTACTACTTAGATCATAAAATCATGAATGATTGTCATGACTTCAATAAAATTTAAATGGTTTGTTGCTTGTTTTTTTAATCATGTCAAATGGTAACGGATTTCTTTATGTATAGCAGTCGAAATAAGACACGTATATAATTCCAAATACATGACTTAACTGAACTGAAATTGTTTAAAACCACTTTTCTAAATTTTCACTCCTTTGGATTTCTTGTTTGTGCTCCCATATAGATATGGTTCACACCATAACAATCATTTATGAAACACCGTTTCATAACTTTGAATATCAAATTGGAAACTTATTTATTAAAAAACAGTTGAAGCTGTACAACTGATTGTCATTTGATGTTCAAAAACATTTTTTCCTGCCGATCTCAGTTTCTACCGACCTATTGGTTAAATCTAGCTTATCATCTAGGTATCGCGATGGTAGTTTCTTTTGAGTAGCATTTATTGGTAAGACAATGAGATACAAACCGACGACCACCCACACATGTGAACTGGGAAGAAACAATTTTAAACAAAAAAAAAACAGAGCACAAATAATAATAAAGCATCATGGCATTGTCGAAAGGTGTGTTCTTGATGTGTATGTTTTTTTTTATTTTGCAGAAAATCAACCATGCACATCCGGAACGTAAGGCGCAGTCTGGTCACACCATTTGTTTACTCCAGTACTGTAGCTGGGGTGGTCCTCCAGTTTGTGAATGTACACACCCTTTCGCGGATTACAACACAAGAGGTAACTTGGAAGTGGATGACCAAGCAGTAACACTGAGCACTGATTTGAAGAGCAAACAAAAGGGAATATTAAAATATTTTTATGCCTTCTTGCAACGCAGCTGGACGCGTGCTACAATCCTCTAGCAATACAATCAGATCAAGAAGAGGGGTAACTTGAATAAGATATTTTAGGAGTGTTAAATAAACAAACTTTTGTTAGATAAACAAATAAGATGCGGTCTTGGTTGGGTATGGTAAAACAGCCCAGTGAACACGCGCCCCACCAAAGTGTAGGGGAATAAAAAAACGCTCGGGTCCTAGATAATTGTGACCCACTAGAACAAAGAACCAGAAAAAGAGGAAGCATATACGTAATATAACACAAATATGCGATTGTGTACAGTGATGTGCGTTTTGCAACGATAGATGTTTTTGCATACCCAGCATGCTGATCTACATCAGTAATTCAGATTTTTCTATGTAGTTGGAAATTTCTTTTGTTGATGTCACACATATCTTGCCCCATTGAAAAGAACTCCAATGTACAAACGTATGCTAGTGTTTGATAAGCGAATATAATAAACATGATCCACCTTACATAGAAGTTCAGTGGATCGAAAGAACGAATGCCAAGGACACTGAGTGTGTTTCTTTGTTCTAGATGCTAATCGCTAAGAGTGAATTGTTGCTTCTTTCCTGTCTATCCGGGCTGAGCTTGCTTCATACCTTCAAAGTGTGCTATCTACCATTCACAAAACCGGTTTTATGGTCCCAGTATGCTGAGTTGTGTATTGTATACAAATGCTAATGATCGCGGTCTGGCTTTATCATCCCGCGGTCAGTCAGCACATGGGAGTGTGGACCGGTTGAGACGATTGAATCATATCATCACCATTCATTTTTCTGCATTCCATTGGTATTATTTTGCTTCTCGTTCGGAGAAGCTCTCCATGTTTCATTCTAATTCGGTCGAACTCACAAATTGGAATACACTATTTGATTCACAAAACGCGTGTTGAGTCAGTTTTCTTTCATAGTAACCAGATAATATAAAATTTTAGGGAATCTAATGATCAATTATGCTGCTATAGCCTAAATTCCATAACAGGGTAATCAAACACAGTACGAAAAAATCATGTAAACTTGCATTTTTTACAGTTTTGTACGTCCAATAAGCGTCGCTATTAACTTTAAATTTTATTTTTGCCAAAATATGTGAAATTAAATAATGGAACTGACTTTGCAGCGTATTTAGCTGAACTTGACATCGAAATAGATGAAAGCTGCACTCTTAGAACAAATGAAATTTACACTTTACGTGAATTCAAGCATACCGTAATTTCTTGGGTGATGACAGAGTATTACATCTTTTTACATGTAAACATAAATATGGTGTCTGTTTCGATGTCAGCTTCAGCTAAATTAGTTGTGAAGTTGATGATATGATTCTTTTACATCCTAAAATGTAAATTTAAATAAATAGCTATCTTTTATTTTTTAAATCTACACGAGTTTTTGTAAATGTATGTACAAAACAGATCGAAGTATTACTATCAGTTTCTTTTATTTTTTTCATGACATTAGTGACAAAATAGTAAAGAAAATTCAACGTAGTGAACCTAAATTCATCTAAATAATTATTCTTTTAAATTCCACTAATCACTCTAAAATAGAACTGTTTTACATGTCAACATATGTGACAATCTGTCATCACACAAAAAATACGGCTTGATTCAATTTACGTCATGTGTAATTTTATGCCTGCTCCTCTGTTTGCTTTGAATACATTGGTTCAACTGCCATTTTCATTAATTAGAAAATTAGGAGTTTCTATATACATTGTACGACATAATGAAAAAGACTCGTAAATCGATCTTAGGCCATTTATACTCAAATATCTATAAGTTTGTTTGTCAATTTCGCTATTGTTGAATACTATGAACAATTATACAAAAAGTAAAGCATGCGAAACATAACGTTTGGTTTCAAAAGAATTCACGGCCAATTCATAATAGTGTATCACAATTGCACAATTGGCTAGTGCTAGGATGCTACTGACACTATAAATCTATTCAGGTCGGGGCTCGAACACATGACATCTTGCTTGCAAGTTCAGAGCCTATATATTTATACAATCGTAGAGTTTGGAAACTTCACTTTCAAATCATGTACCCAGAAATTAGCATTGTTTTGAATGAACACAGTAAAACGATATAGATTTTATTGAAAAAATAAATTTCGTGAATGATGAAGCACCGACCCTCAAGATAATTTACAACTGGTTCAATGAATTAAAACGCGGTCGCAGTTCGCACATTGACGAATTTCGTCAGGGTCCTTCAAAATCGGTAGTTTTGTCAGAAACCATGGATTCTGTGCGTGAACTGATAATGCCAGATCGGCGTGAACTGATAGTGCAAGAAGGACCGGTCTAAACACCGAATTGGTGTGCCATCTGCTGTACAATTCGGATTTAGCACCCAATGACTTTTTGTTCTATCTTCTTTGTTTACTAACTCATTTATTTATTCATAAAAATGTTAAGGGACCTACAGGGTCCGCCATATAACTTTTTATTTCGACATTGGTAAACTTAATGTCACTTCTGATTTGACAGAAACTTAGTTTTATCCTTCCGCTGAACGGAAATGATTGTGTATACGCTTGAGGAACGCGTGAAAATATTGCAGTTTTACTTTGAAAATCAGCCTTAAAGAGACGCTGATTTTTGCCAAAAAATCATCTTCTCGGATGAGGCACATTTTCATCTCGGCGGGTATGTTTATAAGCAAAATTGTCGCATCTGGCGGACGGAAAACCCGCACGTTATCATGGAGAAGCCGTCCTGAGAGAGTGACGGTTTGGTGCGGATTTTAGTCTGGCGGCATCATTGGGCCATTTTTCTTCGAAAATGAGCAGACGGCGCTCCGTGCCACACAGCCAACGCTACGATCGATCTTCTGCGCACAGTCTTCGAAGATCGAATTATCAGTCAAAATTCGGATGTAGTTTGGCTGCCTCGGAGCTGTGATTTGACGCCGTTAGACTATTATCTTTGGGGGGCTGTCAAAGATAAGTGTTATGTGGACAAGCCAGAGACAATTCCAGCCTTGAAGGACAACATTCGTGCAGCCATAGCTGAAATAAAGCGGCATACAATCGAAAATGTATTAAAAAGCTGGACCGACCGTATGGCGTACTGCAAGGCCCGCCGAGGCAGCCATTTCAATGAAATTATATTCCACAATTAACCGGAAGGATTGTACTTTAATATGAAGAAATAAATTTTAAAATCGGATGAACCGTTTGTGTTTTATTGCATGTTTAAAAAAAAGTTACATGGCGGACCCTGTATAAATACTTGATTATTTTTCCTTTTGATGATCCCCTTGAGTGCAAACCCGAATAAAAAATACTGTAGAATACGATTAATTGCTAAAAATATACCTATTTTTTATATTTATAAAAAAAGGTAAAAACTTCCAAAACTTTGCAGTTACCATAGAAATATATTTCAGTATACTATTATGAGCTGTACAATGAATTGTGAACAATCCTTTTACAATAGGTACTGGTTTTTTTTTTTGTAATAAAATTTTTATTCTGGCCTTTTTGCGTAAAAGCTTTACGTGGCCGATTGGCTTACATTTTTGTTACTTAAAACTTTTTTTTTTTTGCTATTGGATCTCGTTGTCACCCTTTTTCAAGGGGGAGATGAGTTTCCATTTCTACCCAACGAGGATCGGGGGTCACTTCGTCCGAGGCTTATCTCATCATCCATTGCTTCATCGTCGGTGTTGTGTGTGATTTCGGTTTTATTTTCGTTGTCCTTGTTGATCGTAGTCTTGGGCTCGTTGAGAGTTGCAGTAGATGCGCCTTGTTGTATATTGGTTGCAGTTGCTGGTTGGTTGGAGGGTAAGTTGTTAACTGCAGCTGATGTACTTTGTTCTATAGGGAATACTGATGGTGAAGGAAGCACCGTTGTCCTTTGGTGTGGTTGTCTCCTTGTCCAGTTTATCACATGGCTTACCGTAGTGAACAGCTTTTTGGCAATACTGACATGTGGCCATCTGAGAAGGTATAGGCCTCTTCAAGTGTATACGTAACAAACGTACGCCATTTAGAATACCGGGGAAAAAGTTCTTCCACTTTTCTTTTTCGATAGAGAGAATCTCTCCGTACTGGGACATAGTTTTGCGAATATAAGAATCGTTGACGCTTGAGGGAAGATCATGCACACGCACTTCTATAGCACTATCTTCCATATATACTGGAATGTTGTACTTAATGTTCTCGTGCTCCACATAGTGCACGTTGTTATTGTCTTTTGCGAATTGAATTGCATCCAACTCTTTATAAAACTGGATGTAAACAACATTATTCGTCTTATTGCATTGAAGTAAATGCACACGTTTAATGTCAAGATGCATTTGCTCCTTAAGCAAACCTTAAAGTTCTCGTATCAAGGGTCGAATTTTGCACTGCCTGAAGTTAACAACAATTCTCGTTTGATTTTTCATTGGGGCGTATAAGCAAGTGACAGTTTCTCTTATATCACTCTCTCTTTCGATTATTGTGATGTGATTAAATAGATTTTCTTTGATATCACTATTCTGTTTGAAAGTCGAAAGCTTCGGGTATCATTTCATGCAAAGAGCTGAGTGATAAACGTGGAAACCGCTTAGTAATTAATAGAAGAGAAAGTAAACAAAGAGAAATTGTCACTTGCTTATACGCCCTTTTGAAAAATTAACCGAGAATTGTATTCTTTCGTGTCGGCGGTAGCTTTTGTTCGTTTGGTTCACTCATTTCGAGGTCGTTCTATTGTTCACTACACAATACTGTACTTGGATTCTTCCGTCCCGAACGTAAGCGGTTTTATTATATCGACTGACTTGGATGCGATGTGAATGCGAACTATATAGGTAATAACTATAATAGGTACTGGTTAATAAATAGCGTTATAAAGTTTCATAATTTTCCCTCACAGTTATTCTTGGATAATCATAAAGTGTATAGTTTGTTTACTGTTCAGAATACCACGAACGCAATTAATTCAACAATATATTGTATCGTTAAAAATAAAAATTCAATTATTAAAATACAATAAAATGCATTGAACCTCTTAGATCTGGATCAATTGTTTCTAGTGTAAATTCAATGGTTTGTTTTATTGCGGGAATCTAAATCGAAATTTAGTAAAATAATACTAACTGTGAAGTATAATAATAACAATAATAATAATAATAATAATAATTTTCATAATTATATTACAATTGTTCTTAAAGTTAAATTAAACATGACCGTAGTCTGTTCCGTGATATTTTCATTGAAATGATTTTCTGAAGTTAGATCACTGTTTGATTGTCGAAACTCTGTTTTGTGGTCAATATGGCGTTCCAATAACTTTATAATGAAATTTCCGCCATTGATATTTTAATTTGATTGTACTGTAAAATCGTGATTTCCTAGGATCAGGATCAGGTCATAAAATGATTGAACATCGAAATCAAATAAATAAAAAATATACAAATAATACAAATACATTAAAGAATGCGGCAATTTTGAGCATATTATCGTTTTGTTCAAGGTTCTAAACTAACATAGTCGAGAAGAATAGTAATAAGATAAATATGTAAAAATAACTTTGACTAGGAATAGGTTTTAGATGTGAAATGCTTCTGAACCAAGGAACGAGAATGTAGGTCATCTGTCGCCGGTGGCATGCGCCCAACTTTGGAACAATTTTGATTGTTTAATTGATTCCATTTGTATGTGTATGGGGACCTCTACCGTACGTTCGACACGTCACACACGAGCAGCGTTTGTCACCGAATGCTGATTAAATATTCGACTATCGCGTCGGAGCTTGAATTCTCACGTTATTCCGGCACAATGGACGACCTGATCATAAATCAGCACTTCATTATGCTCCGTTGCCGGAGCGGATAGGCCCTCGTCAGTTTTTTGCGGAAATACTCCAACAATTAGCGTCCCAAAATGAGCAAGCAGTCAGTGACGACAGTCGGAAACGGAGATCGACACGGGGCATCTCCCATAGCAGATCTACCGGGTTGACTTCCTTTCGTTGGTCTGAGTTCCGCTATGGCATATTACAGGCCCCAGATCGACCGCGGGCTATAAAAACGATCTCGTCAGCCATTGTTTCGCCATCAAAAATGGGAAGGCGGAACAAACCACTGTTGTCGCACATAGAATGTGCGTTCTAGAAAGAGTAGCAAAATGGCGAGATTAATTTGCATTAGATTAGCACATCGACGAACGTGAATGTCGGCATGCCATTCACAGTATTTCCTCTACTCGCCTATTTGGATTCAGTGTAGGGTGTATGTTCTATGCTCCGAGCGATGAATGGCTGATGCATCGTAGACTTGCTGAAGCTTTGTATAGCAGTAGTTTCGATTTAAGAGTGCAACATAGGGTATGATGTACGTGAGTCTATCGTACTACGAATTAACAGTTTCGTTAGATTTTAATATTTTTTAGAGTTCTAAAAAATGCAAATAATTATAAATTTTATTTGATATCAGTAACTTTGCGAGTAATCAACGAAATACTATAGCATTGTGAGACCTAAAGTGGTAATCCTGTGAGCAGAAAAAAAAGTTTAACGTCACATTTTGTCTTCACTATTGGTTCTCTCTGACAGAAGTGATGCGCAAAACCGCTAGCGTTCTTGTATAACGTCCTCGTTTGAATTCCACAGGTGAACCACGCTCAAATATGGATATCAATGGTAAATTTATTCTTGGAAACTCGTTCCTTTGCAATCGGCGTTCGTGTGGCCATTCGCTAAACACGCTTCACTATAAACTTCAAACGAGACAAAAATGAATTTCAGTAATTTGCTGTGACTGCTTTCTGAGTGACGTTTGTTTGAGCGGTTACTTGATCACAATGCGTTGCATCGTACTGCAATATTTTATAAACGATGTCAATAAAGTCTGCTGTAATTTGCGAACCCATCGGATGCTGTCGTCGATTCGTGATTGGTTTGCCTCTGATTAATAATTGATTCATACATGCATCATGCCGGGTCTGGGTGAAGCAGCTAGGCAGTTTTATTTCGAAATTCCGTCACGTCTAGCTACACTCACATCCGCTGTACAGTAAATCATTGAATATGATATAATTTCGGATCAATATGCGCAACGCAGAACGTTTGGCAGATAATTTTGACAGGAGATTGTTTGCAATAGATCCAGAAATAAAATACAAATTTTATGCGTTGTAATGGACTATGTGGCTCCCACATTACTGCGATTCATGGAATCTATTGTAGATGGTTGGGTCGGAATTATTTTTATTACAAATGTTGATGAATAATGGCAGAATATCTTGAAACGCAAATTCAACCTACCAAGTGCATTAGAGTCAATAAGATCCGAGTGATACACTCAAAGATCTGCCTTTTGTACAGAAAACTTTAGAAGGTATCAGCAACTTTTGGTACTACTGAATTGAAACACATTGTGCATGGGAACGTTAGTACGACTCAGAAGTTAAATTACGTTCACAATTTAGCTGCGCATGAAAACATTCTCAATTTTATGAATTTAAAGTATTGCAAATCAGGAGGTACCAAACCAATCGGCAATAATCTCATGGATTCTGCTTTGTACCGCTCTGTAGTCTTTTTAGTTAGACTTTTCAATTGCATTTAGTTACTAAATATTATTGCAATCTACCAATCTACTGAAATGTTGATTAAAAAGCACCATTAATGCTTTTTATGAACGATAATTGCATATAATATCATTAACTTTTCCATACTGTATTTGGAATGGAAATGCCTAATTTTGAGAACATATGTCATTTTCTGCAGAAAAAACAAAATTTGCTGTCAATTTCAGTTCACCTATATAGCAAATTGTAACTAATTGTGTGAATGTTACAAAAATCTACCCTTCATTTTTTAGACCGGACCGATTTTGTTAAACTCAAATTCACTGACTTTTATTCGGAGCTGATTTTATTTATTTATTTATTTGGGAGCAGGGAAAAGCTCGATGAAGATGAAATTTGACAATCCCTCTCTCTCTCTCTCTCTCTCTCTTTCCAGCAGGCATAAAACCTCCTCATTATTTGAATCAACAGTTTACAATGATCCAACAGATACTTGGCTTAACACTAACAATTAGAACTAACAATCAAAATTGATTGCCAATTTCGGAATAATCAAACGATGTAAATATTTAAACCGTAACATAAGTGACTCTGCGAAAATTGTACAAAAGCCTCAAAACTACAAAGTAAAAATGCGGTTTTTTATGCGACTTTTTTATGCGAATTTTCAGAGTTATGCGGTTTTTTTATGCGAAGTTCAAAGTTATGCGGTTTTTTCATGCGAATTTTCAGAGTTATGCGGTTTTTTATGCGAATTTTCAGAGCTATGCGGTTTTTTATGCGGTACGTAAACTCGCATAAAAAAGACTTCAGTGTATATGACTCGATTATTGCTAGTGCTACTGTAGAAAACCTATCTGTACCTTTTACCCGTCGAACAGTTTTATGCATTGACTGTGAAAATCGACTTTTCAACCGAGGCTCAAAGAACCGAGTGATAGATACCATTCGACTCAGTTCATTTGACCACAAAATGTCGCGTGTAACAAAAATATGTACTCTATGTTCTCGGTGATGGTTGGATAAATGCTCACAAAATTTAGATTGAAATTGAAAGTGATGTAGCCTCACGGTCTGCTATTTATTTTTACTGGAAATGAACATCCGGTTCTAGAGTAACGGGACTAAATGTGCAAAAAAAAACTAAAAATATGCATTCGATTTTCTCATAGATGTGTAGGGATGTCCGATACCGATACTTCGAGGTATCGATACTTTTTTTCAAGAATCGAGTATTTTTGGTATCGATATAGCATCAGAGCGATACTGTTAGTATCGATACTTTTGGTCTCGATATACTTACAGGTATCGATACTTTATTGCCTTTTGATACCATGTATCGATACCCAAAATTTTGGTATCCCGATACCCCCCTTCCGAGTACCATCCCTAATAGATGACCTAATTGATTTTCACAAGCTTAGAATCAAATTTATGGCCGTACATTCCCATAGCCTGCTATGTGATTCGGATCCGACGTTTGGTTCCGGAGTAACAGGGTAAACTGAGAAAAAAACTGAAAAATGCACTAGATTCTCGCAGAAACTGCAGGATCGTTTTCCACATGCCCCAAAATTTTAATCGGGCACGATTTTAGGTTATGGTACTTTACTATGTTGTGATTCAATGTAAAAGTACAAGTTTCTGTCGAACTTTATAATCTCGAGTTTTAGGTTCCAATGATTGATGATGAACCGGAGTCTGACTGACTACATGACACTGCGGCAAAATAATTCAAATTCAAATTGATTTGATGTACAATGAATGTTACAGTTTATTAGTCTGCTGTTAAATTCAATAAAACCATGGTTCAGTATTTAGATTATTGTTGCCAAAGGAGAGTGTTTTGAATGATCCTACAGTAACACGTACATTGATGAGGACACTTCTGAGCATTTTTAAACAGGCTTTTTATTTCAAAATTACTCTAGAAACATTATCTATTACTAACACTAAAAATGATTAAATCACTATTACTAGGTCATAATGTAATCATAGGATTTCGCATCTTTCGCATATTTGATATAGCATTTGATATTGAAAAATATTGCCCTGAAATCATCTAACCACTTTTTGTTTGTTCATAGTGTCGAACTGATTTTGTTCAGTGAGTAATAAATGAATAAATCGTAATGTGATAACAGATCGATGGTAGTACCACATCACATATTAATTATACATACATTTAGGTTACTAAATTTTTTGAGTACAACGACTGATTACATTTTTTCGATTGGTGCAAGTTGGGAAGCATATTTAGATCAACGCATACACTTTAATTAAAAGAATGATCGATGAATAATCCGAAGTGAATTTTTAATATCTAGAATAACATAAAGCAAAAGTTCTGTTGCATCTTTCAGGGTAGAAAATGAAAGTCTAGAGGGTTGGTATTACGAAATCACTATTTCTAGAAAAACCATCAATGATTGGATTAGTCAGAAAAATCTTTAGTATGTTCTGATAAAGGAACAGGTAGAACAATGCAAATTATACATTACATTAGATTCATTAGACGAAAACGTATGTTCCTTGTTGGTATGTCAGTCTAATTCTTCAATGCTCAAGTCGGAGCTACAACATTTCATCAATTTCATCGCATACAATGTACATACACTGTGACGATGAAGATTGCCTTCTCCATTGGCGCGGTTTTCTGTTTCGTTGCGGTTTCTAATCCGAGGCCAGTTTTCTGCCACATCAAAGAAATCTCCGAGCGGTCTGGACCGAGCTCAAGCCGTATGCGAGACGGAATCACAACCGGTTAAATGGGTGCTAAATGAAAAGTAAAGTGGTGCAGGCGCGTGCAAATTGAGCTCTGTCGCACGTTTTTCTCCGTCTCTCTGCTGGTAATGGGAAATGCTTAGGAGCTCGTCATATTTTGCCTATCCGGCCAGGTGCTGTTCGATAGTATCATTTCACAGCCACAGAAACCATAATAGTTTCTTGTTGGTTCACCAAGACCGGGAATTGACTAACTAGTTTTAGTGACGAAAAGTGATGAATAAAATCGTGAAAATAGATTATGTTAGTCTACATCGCTGGAAAAGACAGGAAACAGTCGAACTATGAATGAACGAAAATGTTTATTTAGAACATACACTGCTAAAAATCCACTGCCGGTACCATGCATGAGAAATCATGAAAATCGTGAAACATGTCTTCTCGTGAGATCTTACCTGTTATTAATGATATTATGAGCGAAATGATTTAAATCTTGAAAATATCTATGGAAGATGAGGTATTGCTCATGATATGAATCATTTTACTCATAAAATCATAAGTAATAGGCGTGATCTCATGAAAAGACATGTTTAATGATTTTCATGATTTCTTCATCATGGTACCGGCAAATGAAGATTGTTCAATACTGCTGTCATATCGACGCGAAAACTAGAATTTTCATCTTACCCGTAAAGTTATTCTATCGATCAGAGACAGGAGATCACAAGCAGCAGAATGGTTTTCGCTTATGTGATGACAACTGGAGCTAAGGTGAATGGAGTTACCTTATATATTATATCTTGACATTTGACATTTCTAAATTATGTGACATTAGAAGTCTTGTTTGTCACTAAAGTTACTGTTTTTTTTAGTCCAAAGAAATGAATTTTTCGTTATAATGATTATCATGTTATGCAAAAATTTTAGTACAACCTTACTTGCTTGTAGTTTTCATTTAGTGCATTTTGTGTTGGACGTTTACATACCTGTAAATAAAAAGGAAATAATAATTAAATGTATTTTTGTCAAAAGCAATTAAATTGTAGAGGATGAATGGAATATGTTAAAGGGTGTATTCGATAAAAATGATTCAACGAAAATCATCAATAACTTTTGAGCCGCATGAATAAAAAACCTTAAAATTATAGGAAATCTAGTGTTATTCATTGAGTATTGTTTACATCTGTCAAATTTCATAGTTATTTATACTGTAGTTCTAGATATTTTGTCGAAACCAGAAATTATCAAAAAAAAAATTGTGCACATACCATCAAATTTCAGAGGTATTCTCACCGATAGATCTCTAAAAAGCTTGAAATTGTACATATAACGGTGTCTTGTGTTATAAGAATCTACAATGAGAGTATGAGTGGCCGAAGGAAGAGAGGGAGTTGCCGTATAAGTGATCCATGAAACAGTAAAATCACCGGAAACCGGAGATGTCGCTAAAAGTTCAAGACTGTCAATCGGTTTTGCACAGAAACACTTTACACGAAGTTGCTGTACCAAGTCGTGATGTGATAGATTACGAAACCTACGTCAACGTCCTGGGCGAGTATATTTCGTTACCAAATCTAAGTGCAATGTTTTCAAATGGAGAGGAAATTGTCGAAATTTGCAAAGAAGTTCCTGATCTGGCGGTGCTCTTTACCTAGAAGAGTGTGTTAAGAAGCGTCGCTGGCCGTTCATAAGGAAACACAAGGGCTCAATTCTGTTTTGGCCTGATCTAGCATACTACCACTACGTTCGGAACGTGTTGGAGTGAGTGATCAGGATCAATTTTGTCCAAAACATATGATTCCACAGCAATGGCGGAAGTTCTTCTAATTGAAAATCCTCTTCCAGGGTAAATCCGGCTGAGACGCTGCGTCGGTAAAGATGTAGCACTTTCGAAATCTCAACTCAAATATAGGTTCAATGTTATGGCGCGAGTGTATGTGTAAATGTGTATTTCGTTGCGCAAAAGAAAACGTAAAGTAATAGCTGCTCTTTTCAATTAATCGAAAAAGTATTATTATTGATCATGTTGTGGAGGCCGTCAAATTTGTTTTAGAAAATAATATTTCTCCGGTGTTGTGTTCATTCTTACGAACCCATGCGTTTATTGCATTGTCAGTACATTCGAAAATCAAGTGGTGCCAATTGCAAAATCTAGACCGAATCTAGAGTGGTGAAATCAGTCTTCGACAAGGTAAGTTTATTTACGGGGATCCTGTTCACATGTTGAAAAGAGAAATGGAAAATTATAATTCCGAGACTTCTCGGCTAGAATCTGATAGTGAGTAATAATTTATGTTTTGCCTTTCCCTATAGAAGGGTAATAAAATTGCAGGAAAAACGATTTTCGAAAGGAGCCTCGGAGACCATAAACCAGAGATGGCCCAGTCGATTTAACAAGTCTAGGCTCGTTTGAAAGCTACTATTGAATTGTTGATCAAGTTCGAAAATCAAATGGCTGTCACTGGTTCTGGAGATATGATGGTATAAGTGACGTAATCCAAACCGCATATTTTTCATCGGCTGAATTTTCTCGAAGAGTTCAACAAATTTCGATAAACTTACGCTTATTTGAAAGCTAACAATGTTAATCAAATTTGGAAGGATTATGACTTTGATTCAAAAGACGTAATCTTATATGTGACGAAACCGATAAACTCCAGTGGTTTTTATTGCACCAAAAGTCTCTTGGAGATGAAAGAACCGAAAGACTTAGACTCGCTTGAAACTACTATTATGTTATTTGATAAGCTCACAATACAATTTTACAAATGTTTTAAAGACTATTCAAATGGCAAGTGAAAGGTGGGAGTAAAAATTGATTAGGTCCATTGGTTTGGGGTGGAATATGCATTTATTTTAAAATAAAAATAATTTAAAGATCAATCAATCCATTGCAAGTTATTACTATTTCCCCCTCTCAGGTAATTACATCACGAAAAAATGTCTTGCCTTCTCAAGTGATCCAAGTTTGAAGCCAATTTTCGATTTCTGCGAAAAAAGTCCGATGTCCTGCCAAACCGTATTGCGTCCATCGGAAATATAAGTAATCAGAAGGAGCAATGTCAGCAGTATATGGCGGGTGCGACAAAATGTCCCACTTGAGCGTTTCCAAAAAATTTCTCACGACTTTTGTTCGGCACGTTGGTAAAGACGTGGCACTACGTTGCCAAATAAAAAGTGTTTTGCAAAAAGCATTAACTTTACGTCTGCTTAGCGGCTCAACTTGAACTGTTTAATTTTTTGCAGTAAACAGTTAAAATTGAACTGCTCTGCACTGACGAGTCTAAGAAGAAACGTAAAGAAAATTTTATGAAATAAATATTGGTATTCCTCCGAAATGTAAACAAGATTAAAATTAAAACATGAACAAACAATGTAAAGCCACTGACCATATAAAGCCTCTGAGCTATGTTTTCTATGTGGTACTGGACTTCAACAACCTTTTTGCATCCATTTGAATGAGACACTCACGTAAAGGTTTAGCTAACAATCTGTCGTTACCTCATTCAAATGTTCCCAGCAAACGAGTCAATAGTTCAAAGAGTATCTCGCCTAATACGGCGCAGCTAGCGAAACCGCACTACTAGTAATCAAACAGAAAGTTACAAGAAAAAATAATAACCCAACAGCGGTGTGTTGAACTCGCATGATGGTCAAATGATCGGCGTTTTATTTGTCGGCAATGTAGGATAGAGAGCTGCATGTGTTCGAGCGTGCAGAGAAAGTATGATCGCATCCTCCCATCGGCCCGACATCACCAGTTGAAATGAATAGGAACGCGGAATGATAACACTTCGATCGACCACAGTGATGTTTAGTCAACATCAACAAAACATGGAATGAAACAATGAAGAGTCTAACGGGCGAAGGATTTACTCGAGTGTCGTCAGTTGCGTTTCCTGTTTTCCCACGGTCTATTGAACTGTTGGGAGGGTAGGAGCGTTTGGTGTTTTTTTATTATTATACAAATTCCACACTTACTCCGAGTGGCACTCAGATGGTGGAAGGATGGCGTGTGGCCTAAACTGACATCATCTATTATTATTAGCGATCAAAGAAACGTTTATCTTTAGATTTATGCCGCTCATCTTCAATTTGCTGGCCATGGCAATTGAACGCGTTTCTACTTTTTATTGCGTAGGAATTTCATCTGGGAAGTTAGAATAAGCATCATTAAAATGCTATCATCCTAATTTGTTTTTTTTTTCAATTGTCTGCGTAAGCTTACTGAGGCTTTAGAGTCCTAGACAAGAAAAAATTTTGATGTTTTGAAGATACTACGCAGAGTTTGTAGAAATCCGACGAAAATTTTGTTTATCTACAAACATTCAAAATAGGTTATCTTACTACAGGTGTAAGACTTTCTTTTATGCCCGTTGTTATTCACAACTCTGCTGTCGGACTCATAATTTCTGAAATTTAAAGATCATACATGTATCAGCAAACATTTTTTACTATAATATAAGCAAAAACTGTTTACCATAATTTAAGGCTAATATAAGGCTATTGTACCAATAGTCATCTCATTAGTAAAGTTTAAGAAGCAATACCGCGGAAAACATAGTCTGAAAATTCACCTGCACCTATTTTCATCTTATCCTTAAGGTCAATCTATCGAACAGAGGCAGCAGACGGATCGATCTCAATTTAGAATTTTTGAGAAAAAGTTTTCCTGCATCATAAAATTTAATCTTTTTCGCATAATTTTTACTAAATATTTTGAAATCAATAGAATTTTTTTCCCTTTGTAATTATAAGGACTGGGTACACGTGAGCTTGCAGGATAAATATTGTAGTTGAGACCCTTGTAGTGGTAAGTAATATTTACATTTCTGATTTCGTTGATTTCATCTTATTATCGTTCGTTCGTTTCTTACGACACCGGCACAATCTACACTCTCAAGAGCCGAATCTGACCATTGTACAACCTTGGTTATAATCAGCTGCAATGTGCTCAGTTCGGTACCTAGGCTAATTGCTATCGAGCCACCGATCACGTTGTAGGAGCCATTTTCACTTTCGTATGATGAGCTACATAAACCACTGTCGCTTGGAGAGAAAGCCCATTTTGAGTGGTGGAGTGGTAAAAAAACTGACTGGTTACCGTGGTACACGAGCAGAGAAATTGCAACCGAGCGTGGCTCTGCTACCGAACAATCGCATAAGCAATACCAAAGGCACTGAGCAATCACATCTAGAAAACGGGTATGACCGCAGATGGACCTGACTATGCATCTTAAAATTTTGATATCGCACATTTGAAAAACAAAAATTGACTTCTGCGTCAGTGGTAAATTGAGAGGATGCAAATTGGTTTTTTATGATATAGCCCATTTAAAACAGTGAAATTTTTTGAAATCCTTGAAACAGCTCTAGTAGCTCGACTTACCGTTTTATTGCTGAATAGTATTCAAAACTGCCTAAATGTCGTTTAGAAATGGTTGTAATTCACCCGGAATGTTTGCCAACGTGTTGTGAGCCGCCTGTTAAATTTTTAGGATTATTTATAAAAGGTTCCAGAAACAGTATTTTAGTTATTCTTAAAAATTTGACTTTAGAAAATACCATGATGATAAGCATCAGTTTTGGTAAAAATAATATCTCTATTCATATTATTAACTCTATGTAGGACCATTTATAGGAATGGTATTCAGCTTTGTACAATATCATACTATGTCCAGAGATTATGGTTGGTAGTTTTTGAACACTGAAGTTTTGGACAGGTTTGATGTGAAATAAGATTGGATGCAAATTTGAATATTGGTACGATCAGAAAAAGATATTATTTATATGAAACTCGAAAATATAAACTAAATAGGCATCGATTACTCGCCATCCACAACAAATCGCAAGTCTTTCTGTAGTGGTTAAATCCATTGGACGCAAACATTGCAATTAGGCGGGGTTACTGAAACGGTGACATCGCAACACAATTTGCTCTATATACGAAATGGGTTATCGGAATTAGTTTGAGCTAATAGTAAACTAAGGGTGGTCTCATTCGAGTTTCCGATTATCATCAGCATGTGTGAATCCAGAATTTCTTACTTTTTTCCAATGCATTGTTCCAAAATAGTCGAAATTAACGTTGGAAGAGGAACCAGCAGAAGTTAGTACATTCTGGGATTGACATTTAAGCTACCAAGACTAGGTTACCGTTCATCTGTTATAATGAATCAATAAAAAATTTCTACCCTTGACCCATTTGAGAAATACTCTCGCATTCAGTTGAAGACTAATAGGCCGGCGGTTAACCTGCGTTTCAATTGAAAATAAAAGGAAAGATGAACAGCGTACTGTTTAGATTTACAACGGAGGGCTAGGGCGATGATCACCTGTGTAGAATCGAATTCAATTGAATAAAATACTATTTTAGCGACCCATCGTTTTTTATCAAGCACTCAATCTAGTGATTGGAAAAAACAAATTTCTACTTGGTTAAAAATTTTAACTAGAAAATGCAAGTTCACTAACGACACATAAAATTATGCAAAATTTTATAAAGCAATATACAAAGGCTCGAAATATTAGGAAGAAAAAACTCGCACAATTAGCGTATCTACTGTGTAAGGATATTGGAATGTTCAATATAAATGATGATCGAACATGAAGTGAAGTGTGAAACTAGTGTTTGAAAAAGTAAACCTACTATTTCACTATAATGTTTATACAGTTTATTATTTTAATCATACCAACAAAATACTAGGTGAGCGATTTTGTGAGAAAGTTATCCACGCGGTTTGTGATTCTTCGAAGAGGAGCACTCTATGAAAAATCAATTTTTCATTTATTGTTTTAAATCTGTTGTTTCTGTAATAAACCACAATTTTATTTCCAAATAATCGAACTAGTTTATCTTCTATGAGAAATCCTTCTGCAATTGATTCGGATCTTGAAGATTAATGTAAAATTTGTAGTGAGCTCATTATTCAAACAGATAGATGTTTGAGATCCTCTACCAATAATATTCAAGAATTCAAATATTTAGAGCAATGATTAATTCAATTTGTTCCATATTCTACCTCCTAACTAATTGTCTAGGATACAAATCTCATACCGAAAGTAATGTGAACCCTGAAATTGTTTTGGGAAACTTTGCTGACATCGACACAACAAAATATTGTTTAAATCATTGCATGATTGAAGTTAGAGGTCTGTCATTTAGTTCTCCTATCAGTTTCAGCTCTAAAATCAGTCTCAGCTCACAAAGAATGAAATTAAACACTTCCTGCAAACGGTGGATAAAGTCAAAGTTTTTCAATTTTGTAAGTCCTGTTGAAATCAATATCTCATACAAATATGAGCAAAACGCAAATATTGACTCAAGATGACATTACTGAGACAAATTATGATGATATTAGAGCAATCATTAGAATAGTCGAAGAAAAGATCTGATGCTTTCTCATTGATTTAAAACTGCTGGTAAACCCTGGAAAAATCGTTGGACGAGACATGGGGTGTTGGCACAATTTTCAATGAATGTTCAACAGAGAACCTGTATGGGACAATAAGTTGTATCAACGCTTTTGCTGTACTTCTTGTCTCCAACTTTTCACTTGTTAAATAAAAAAACATGATGCTGAAAATTGTTACTCATATTTGAGCTAGTAATATTTTGAACAATTTTGCAGAAAAATTCCCGGCTTTTTCCCGGTTAAACCAATTTTTCCCGGTCACTTCTGAAATCTGAACTTGATAGTGATCAAAACAATTTTTCATACAAGTTTCTTTTTGAAATCTGTATCACTGGTTTATTCGTTTCTCTCGGTTTATCAAAATCCTTTTATGTTCCCATGATTTTGAGCAGATATACTGGTCATATATTTGCAGAAAAACCCGCTTGAATGTTTTCCCTGTGTAGTTTACAATTTAGATTCGAAGTACAACGAACACGTGTTAACATCTTTAGTCATAAATCAAACACTCGAAAAACGATTTCATACAGAAATGATTTGAAAACCTATTTTAGTTTCGGATGCACCAGTTCACCTTTTGATCCAATGCATACAACAGAGGTCTGATTCTAACTAATGGTTTCATGGGGACAAAAAGGAGAAATGGCAGAACAAATTTGCATAGATATGTTGTCACATACGGTATTAGTAGTTTCTAATTTGAATATGTGATTAGAAGTTTGGAAGAGACTTCTGACGAAATTTCAAATTATTTTTAACGTGACGTCCGTGGATATGTCTATCAATTGCAATTCCCTTTAAGTTTCTTGTCTAATAAAATATTTACTTTCATTGGGTCCTAATGGCTTCTTCTCAACTACGAAAATGGTTACTGATTCTTCTTGAACAAGTAGATTCTAAGTTATTATTGATAAGCTAATTTAATGATCCAGAAGAAATCACTCAAACAATTACAGATTTTCTGTAAAATCGGCTGACCATTTCGAAACGAACTATACTATCAATTTCTTGATTTTCGAAATTTATGTATTTAAACAGTGTTGATGGCTTCATAGAGAGAACTTCGTGGTACAAAACATCTTGTGGAAGTCTTATGTTCAAAATTTCTGCACCTAAACGCTAAATATTCATATTTTTTTCATTTGCAACTTGTATGCATGACAGATCACAATCGTATGTTTTTCTTACTCTTGAAACATGTTCTCAGTTTCTTTGGGAATCACCCAGATGTCTTTGTACAGGTACATAGGAAGATACCAAGAAACTGGCTTTTGAAGTTAAAAACTAACGGTTTTCCAACAATTGCTGATTGGAAAAAAGTCGTTCCGGAAAAGCATTTGCGGTACTCTAAAAATACTTTATGGATCCCTATTTTAAGAATAGATAACCTAGCTGATTGCAATAAGAATAGTGTTTGATGATTATTATAAGTAGATGGATCAAATGAAACATAACCTAACCAGGGATAAGCACGAATAAGGGTATATGGTATATGGATTTGAATTCCAATGCGTCTACACAGCTTAAAATGCGATGTTTAATTACGCAAGTAGCGTTTGTTATTGATTTTCTAAAAATAATTTATTTTAAGCAATGCTCCATAAATTGTTTACACATTTTCAGTCCTCCTTCCATTTAACCATTCACGCTGAACTATAGCTGATACAAGATGTAAAGAGTACAACTTTAACGTTTTTGTTTCCATCTTCGGTTAGAAAGCCGGCAAAGCGCGTGTTTTAATGTTGCTTTCACTACCACGATCGGATTTTATATTTCGAAAACAATACTCCTGACGCTATTTGATTCGTCTATCGTTTGTGCACTTTGATGTTTCCCACGTCACTTCGCAAATCCATTGGCAGTTGATGAATATAGAAGAGCTCCAACATTCCCAATCGTAGTGAAGTCACGGTGAAAACTGGTTGGTGTATGGGTTCACGCGACTGACCAGCAGCACCTGTCGCCATATCCAAGCATGATTGGTCGCGTGTCAGATTTTATTACACTTTGATTGAGCGTGAGAAATCATGCATTAAATGTTCTACATTTGATATACCAAACAATTCGAGCTGACTTTACGCAGTATGAACATAGAATTTGTGTCCCGTGCTCTCCGTTTACGGAATACTATGTTTTATTCATAGCAACTTTTCAATCATCAAAGCATAGGGTGTTTAATCTATTTTGATGTGCCCTTATATTATCTACCTGGTTGCAATCCGCTCTGACCATCCCAGATCACAGGATTGACTTCAACAGCACTTTTAAAAATAATGACACGTACTTTCCTTAGGTTTAAACTAGAATATTTCATATTTCACATTTTTGAAATGGTAGCTTTCATATACATATTTGAATCACCCTATTTATGGGACGTGCTACAAATACCACTGAACGATGACATCGCCGCGCCTCTTTAGCCGGTTAATAGACCGAATATACCTAAACTATCTTTGTACACGTTACATACATATGCTTCGCCTATGCGGATGATAAATGAGCTGATACAATTGGGAATATGTGACAAAGTGTGAACCACTGCTTTGATTTACGGTGGGAATCAAAGCTAAAATGGATTGCGATGCGATCTGGGCTGACAGGGGCTTTGGTAGATAAACTGCCACAGTGAAGAATTATTATCTTTCGTGTAAAGTCAAGTGACAATTAAGTTTCATATAGAAGGATTTTGGTTTGAGAAGCCCATTATGTGATGGATTCGTAGAGAAGAAAGTTTGTCTTATAATTATTTAACTTTATTGCGATATTGTGAAGGTAAAATCTCATCATTTTCAATGTTGACAGAATTTTTTTTTGTTATCACTTTAGGTAATAGAACGCTTCATATATCAGTGTCACGGGATATGATTTTTTTAATTTTTGATTCTTTCCTGGTTTGTGGAATACTCGGGTGTCAAAAGGCGAGATAACCATGTGCTCACAAGTTTCTATCGCATACCATCTCGTGAGTCTATGACATTCGGTCAATAGATCGGTGTCGATTGGGTACTATCATCTTCTGAGTCGGCAGCAGAATGAAAGATGTGATTTTTATTATTCGAGTCAGTTCCAATAAGCATTTTTTTATGTCTCACCCATTGAACATATGTGAAGATACTACGAAATACGTCTTATAAGTTAACTTATCTGAGTTTACCAAAAATAATAAGTGTCTACAAAATCATGATTCAATACCACTGAATTTATATGAATATAAAGAATAATGAACATCAATATCATGATTTCATCACACATATAATATTTCCCACTGCTTCTTCAGCCGAGCCGAAAAGGCATAATCCTATGAGCTCAAGTGAATCCAATCATTTTATGGCGAGTAACACATGAAAACAGAACTCGAGGTTAACTATCGTCATTAGAATGATTGAATATTTCAGTTGCGTCTACGAAGATAAAGTTTCGTAAAATATGACCACCGGCATAGCATCCGAACATCTGTCGACTAGAGCATTATTGAGAAATCGAAATTCGCAGCAACCGATCGTTGAGCATGGCTCAATAAAATATGTTTGCCACTTCAAAATGTTATACAACTCGACAAGCACAAGTCTCATGAATTCTTTATATCGGTTCTGACGGACGATGTCTGTGTGCTGAAGCGAAACAGGGAAAAGAGTGGGAGGCCTCGCTATTTTGGAATTATTCACGGCCGCGGATTAAAGGCGATGCAGTATGACGTACGAAGCGAAATTATAAAATCACTATGAAATAAATTGACTAATAAAATACATGATAAGATCCGTCATGAGTGCAAGAAGAATTGTTAAAAAAAAGCGATGGGCAAAGCAAAAGTGAATCTGAGATTTGTTGGATTACACACCTAGAAAAAGTGCAAATTTACGTCTTCTGAGACCGACATATATGAGCGCCAAAAATGACTCAATTTTACAGTAAAGTTATATTTCATACATTCTGACATATTTTTAAGTGCTGAAACATGTAAATTTACACGTTTGATTGAAATGCGAGGGAATGTTTAACGGGTATTTATAGTATTCTTGTGAAATTCAGTCGTTTCACGGATTACGTTCTTATGAATTGTGTCATATGTGGATTTGCGTCACTTGTAAATTTCACAATTTTTTGCTGTGTATGTACGTGTGGAAGAAGACAAAACTTCTTCAAATCATCAAGTTGTAGTTGGTTAGATGTATTCGCTAGTTTTATAATTTTGAAGAAATATACAATCTGAAAAATTAGATATTTAACATCTGGTTGACGAATGTTATCTGTTGGTTTCGGGTATAGTTGTCTCTTTGTTTCTAAAATACTATAAAAATATTTTATTCTTGAGAGAAATAAAAAAATAAGGTCTTCACATATGAAAGGCTTTGCGATTATTTTATGTCCAGTAGCATCAGATAAGATATATTTTAAAATTACTACGTCTGATTTCACAATTGACAGAAACAATCTTTAGAATAATCAGTACGGTTAAACTAAACCTTCAAATTACTAAATACGATTACCAAATTCGATGCAGCCACATCTAAAAATTGCTTCCAAAGGAGAACGTTTTACTACCGGAGGTAACGTGAGTACATAGTTTAGAATCGTGACAGTCACATTTTTCGTTTTCAATATCGGTCTTTGTTTATTAGGAAGACAGAAATTTACACTCTCCTGCATTTTGGTTTTCTACTTTACAATACATCGACTAACATTTTTATTACAATGTCTAGGCATAGCCATAACTGTATGACCCAAGAACTAAACAGATTATCCGATTTCATGACTGGCTTGAAAATGATTCAACATTGAGTGTCGTACCATTTTCATATTCGTAGCAATCCATACTATTTGGCTTCCACGGAGCTAATTAACAAATTGATTGATCGTTCGGATAAATCTTACATTGTGATCTATGTAAATATTTACAGTGGCAGCTAACTCCGGAGTTTGATAAATTATTCCGGTCGAAGGGTGCAACTTGCTACTTGGACCTGCACCAGAGGAAGTGGAACTGAAGATGATCGATTTTATTGGGTCATTCGGAACCGTATACAGCAATTCATTCGTGATTCATCGTCGGGGTTAGTTATAATTGTATCATGACTAAATTTCCGTGCGAATCAAGACGATTTCTTCAGCAGTTTCGATTTGATTGGTGGTTGTTTGAATTTTATATGATGCGATACTTTCATCGTTTGTTACCAAACGACTGTTTCAATGTAATTGTCTTCCTTCAATAAACCGATTATATGAATCAGTTGCAATTAGAATCGTCCTTATAGATAATTTCAATAGGAGGATCCGCTTTACGTCCGCGGATTGTACACTACAGAAAGTTGACATTTCCACCTTTCCGTCTGGGGGAAGGAGCCAACACGTTTTAATCGTGTGCTACATTTCGATCTGCTGTATTAGCAATGTTCAAATAATATCACCATATAGCTTCCGCGAAATTTTTCGACAGGATCAATCTCACCGTATTTACAGAATTTTTAGCATTTTTTTCCTGGGCTTCAATAAAACTTTTTCTACTCGCTGCGATAATATCACGTAAATTGACGTCTTCGCCCATAAAAGGAGCATCACAATTTCTTGTTCAATTCAATGTATCAAATCAGCTGTAAAAAGGCGTCATTTATAATGCTCGAGCATATCGATCTCGGAAGACGTAAATTTAAACGATTTATTCTATGTGTGTATTGTGTTAGCCCGGGTTGGTGGTTCAATGCATACGACGCTGGTCTTACAAACCAGTTGTCAATTTCTGTTACGCTTATAATCGACAGAAAAGCCAAATTCCACAAAAGGAATGTAATCCTTTTTTGCCTTTCTCATACAGAAAGGCTATACGATTACTGTGAAAAACGACTTTCGAACCAAGACCCGGAGGGCCGCTGTCATATACCATTCAACTCAGCTCGAGGAAATGAGCAAATGTCTGTGTGTTTATGTGTGTGACAAATATTGTCAGTCACTTTTATTGGAAATGGCTGAACCGATTTTCTCAAACTTAGATTCAAAGGTCTTATGGCTCCATACAAAATTCCTGAATTCCGTTTGGATCCGACTTCCGATTCCAGAATTACAGGATTATATGCACAAAAAACGTGAAAATAATGTCTCTCACTTTTGTCGGAGATGGCTGAACCGATTTTCATCATCTTAGAATCTCTTGAAAGGTTTTAAGATGCCATAAGAATATTCCAATTTTCATTCGCATCAAACTCCTGGCTCCGGAGGCAGGGTGCTTATTGTAAAAATGTCAATTTTTTTTCGTAAGCTACCTCTTTATATTGGCTAGTGAATTTCTCTGTTGCAAATCATGAGAGTCTATAATCGAACAAACCATTGACTCTTTTTTCCTAAATTTGAACCTAATGTTAATGGTGGAGAAAAAGAATAATGTGATAAAGAAAGCATTATACCACTAGGTGAATGAAAACATATTTTAGGATTTAAAATGCAAAAAATTATGACGTTCACTAGTGACGCAAAACACACCAAAATAACGCGGTTCGTACAGTTACTGTGTTTCACAAGAATGATTAAAATACACTTCATTCTCTTTTTATACGATTTTTTTCAAGCGAATTAGTTTATATAACCATTATTTTTTCAAACCATAGGTGCAATTGAGGGTGGCCTGGTTACTTCTATTTTTATAATTTGTGATTTCTACTATGATTTACTCTAAATTAATACAGGCATCCACTAACGCCATGAACACTAATTGACATTCTGTACCCCAGGATCTTAGTTTTTTGTTCATGCCTTTATCGAATGAATCTCTAACTAGTTACTGCAGTTGTCATTATCAGAAACTTTCTTTTTCTAACAAACGATCGCTCTTATTTGTTTAGTATGTTGCTGATGTAAGAAAAGTGTGGATTGAACGTTGCTTTGAATAAATTATGAGAGAGTTATTAAACAACGCTGTTTCACATCGGTATCTCTTCACCCGAACGGAAAATATGAGAAAACCTAAAAAACTTACCCGTTTTTCCTTTTCGCATCCGAGATACGTTCAGTTTGGATCGAAGCTCATCAACGCCAGTACCAGCCATCTTGACTAACACCTTCTCCAGCAAACAAAACAAAACAAACTACTATACTAAGGTTTTATGATATGGCTCAAGTGAGATAGTTTTATGTTATTTTTTGCTCGACATCGTCCGAATGAGCATAAAGAAAAGGTTAATTACGGTAATTTTGAATCCAATTTTGCAATGTTTGAATTAGTGCGTGGGGTTCTCGGGGGCTAATTGACTATGAGCGTTTCCTATGGAGGAGTTTGCATAATTTGTTGCTGCGAGTTTGATATAATTTTCTTTGGAATTACCTTAACCCAAACTAATGGCTCGTTTTTAATCACATTATTTCTAATGAAAATTGAGTGAAAAGATTGTATACACTTTTACATATCTGCAAAAAGATGGAATATTTTTAATAGATGCCGGTGAGTTGAGAGTATCATAAATATTTGTTCTCGATTTTATTTTGATTCGATTCAATTAAAATTATGAGTTTCTACTAATGGGATGACTATGGATACAGTAACCCTAGGTATTATAAATATGTTAAAAATAGCTTTTCAATTTGTTAAAATTGTAGGAACTTTGATATTATTTTACCATTCGGTGAGGGTGAAATGTTTTGAAAATTCATTTTTCCGTATTTTTTAAATATCCACTAAACAAGTTGAATATACAAATAGTTAACCGGCGAACAAAAGCTACAACCAAACGAAAGTGCGACATACACGGAGTTTCATTTGATGGGATCTTCGCACAAACAGTATAATGAAAAACAAACACATATAAAATACGAGTATTTTCCGTAATTGAGCGCGTTTTTTTTTTTTTTTTATAAAATAAGAACTTTCTTTCCAGAGTTGTACTGAGTCCTTTGACATATACGTTTCTGTTACTTTAGGTATTATTAATAAGCTAACATAGACATTGTATTATAATTAAGCTAGCATAGACAAGATTTAAAGTCCGAAGTTGGTGAACGATTAACGTTCCATGTTTTTAGTCACCTACCAAAGCCAGATTAACCAATTAAAGAACAATGGCATAAAATGTTGAGACATTTCTATATCACACAATATAAGATAAAGACAAAATTTACTTTGAAAATAAATTACTTAATGGCGCAATTCAACAAAAACCACAGTTCTTTAAATTTCACGTCTAAATATCTAGTCTAATAGTGGAAAGTCATTTTGATCAAGTTTATTTTTTTTTTATCGGTAGAATCATATTCTAGTGTTTCAAGAATCATTTTTCATAACAAACTTAAAATTTCGGTTTTTTCGACAATATGAAGTATTGTTTATCGGAAAATAATCGAAAGAACGTTTTTTTAATTGTTATTCTTCCGAAAAATGCCTTGCATTCACAACAAACAAACCGTTTTAATTTGTAGGTGCTGCTAGTTGATGTACAAATATTTTTTTTTATTTTCTTAATTAAGTAAAAAAATGCTACTTTAAGGTATACCATAATATTTTGTATGACAGGGAGTAATATGACAAAGGTATCATTACATCACTAGGTGGATTGAAACAGGTTTTTCATTGTACATTTTTGTTTGGAGTGACCAAACGCATTCCGGCAACTTTTTCTACGAAAATATTTTTGTGCAACTTACAGTATCTGAAATACAACGATCAGTAAAAAGTGCATGTAAAAATACACCGGATCTTTCCTAATTGGGTCGTTGAGCCGAATTTGTCTCTTCATGAATGCAAATCAAATGGTACGCTATACTAAAAACGAGGGGTAAATTTCATTCAAATCAGAATATGTGGAATCTGATGACTTTCTATTTCTAGAACTGTTTTATAATAACTACACAGTTCAAAAGAATGTTGTGATTTTACATCTTATAAGATGTACATAAATGGAGCGCTGTATTTCTCACACATTTATATTCAAGAACATGCATATTTATATTCAGGAACAAGAAAATTACATGGCTTGAAATCGAATAAACTAAAAAAACAAAAGATTGATAGCAACAGCGATGATTAATTGATACATATAAATCCATACAACGTAAATTGGATGTCGAATGCAAATTACATTCGGAGCCTGTACAATTCTGTACGAATGGCATATTGCGTCATTTGACAAGTTAAGTACTTATGAGATGTCTAGTTTTGTAAAATTACGTCACTTGTAAAGTTCATAATTTTGTTCTGTTTATGACTATAACAATTGCTTAAAAATACAATAGTTGAAAATTCAATAATTGGTTTCGCTATGAACTCTAGAAACGAAATAAACTAGTGTTCTAGTACCGATCGAATGAAAAATTTTCATCTCCGATATAGCGAAAAAAAAGCTTTAAAAATTAAGGTCGTTCTGAAATGAATCTGAACTAATTTCATGCAGTATGCAATTAAATCGACCATGGACTAAACCCATGTCTTCAAATTCAAATTGCCCAAGACGTGCAGTGATTGATAGACATCGTTGAAATGTGTAAGCAATTTCCAAATCCTATAATCATGCAAATCACGTCCTACATAGAAAAGAACGCGGTCACCAGTACAAAAAATTCCCAACAAAAAAAACGCCTCGTCGCTCAAGGATGACCCAGTTCATTCTTCATCTATCAGTGCTTCTGAAGCTCATCTGTTGAACGCAACATCTACTGTGAAGAAGAGATTAATTTATTCATAAAAGGGATCTAGTGTTGGGAGTGCGTTTGCCGATGCTGTCATCTTCGAGAAGAGGTCGTTTTTATAGAAGAGGATTAAAATTTCATCAAATCCATCGCATATGTATCCTTTTTGGTAAATTCAAACCACAAGAAACATTCGTTCTGAGAAAATTGTTATATAGTAGCAATGAACATCACAAATTACCATGCACAAAGACGAACAAATATAGAAGAAATATTGTGTCAAATAGGTCAAGTTATGCGATAAAATATTGACGGCTGTTCGCACTCCGTTGCATATAAGGGGAAACGGCTATCATAGGTGAAGATATTACGAAAGATTATGTGAAGCAATGAAAAGCGAGAGTGACGCTTTTCTCAGAAAAAAATAAAAGGGCTCAATTATCTAAACGCAAGCCACTTGAAAAAGTCAATGAACTGTACGTTGACTTTCTGCCTCTTTGCATTTGAATTGCTTCATTCTCAAGTACTTATGTTTTGTCACTGGGTCATGCGTTTCTATATGGTAAGCATATCTTGTTCGATATCAGGAATCAGGAATCAGAACAAATTGGCTCAAATGGCACGTTCCCCTTGATATTTGGAGATTTGTGCCTTGCCATCAATTTGTTTTTAGCATCATTTTCCCGATATATAAGAGGGAAGGATTGAAAGGAAATGGTAAGGGTTGGACTAGGAGGATGGGAAAAATTGACGACACAAAAACACATAAAAGCAGAAGTAAATTCTGCACCCCTAAGGGATGCCGAACAATCTGCTGAGGATCACATTTAGTGGAAGCAGAAGTAAATTCTGAACCTCTACGAGGTCCCGAACAGTCCGCTGTTAATAAAACCTCCAACTCCCGAGAGGATTTGAAGATCTTACAAAAGCGACACCATTCTGCACTCCCGGAAGAATGCAGAACGATTCGCAGTATGTACGAGCAGAAGTAAATTCGGCGCCCCCTAAAAGATGCCAAACAATCTGCTAAACCCAATTTAAGGTAAATACAGAAGGGATTCATTCACTCCAGGAAGAACGATGAACCCTTCTGACTATAGCTCCTTACCACATTTGGTAAGAAACGAGAGAATATCCTTCAATTTTAGCTCCGCATACACAGACTCAACCATGTATGGAGAACCAAAAACCCGGATACGTAGCTGCGTCAATGCGGGACAGTTACATATCAGATGATATGAAGTACCATAATCGCATTCACACAAATCACACGAATAATACTCAGCACGTTGAATAGTAGCCATGTGATAATTGAGTTTGCAATGTCCAGTCAGAGCTCTGACCAGAATACTGCAATGATGCTTGGAGAAATGCAGTAGACACTTTGACATTTTCAGATTTAAATCTGGTAGAAATGCTTTTGCCTGAGCGCAAGTTTGCAAGCTGCGCCAGTAGCTTTCCAGTTTTGAAAGGAAAACTGCATGTGAGAGTTAGGTCACTAGGAGCGAGTAAATACTCATCCCACGTAACCATTTGAGACCACAAGCGAGTGTGGCTGGTAGCATAATCTAATGGGTTACTGTTCCAAAGCCCTGTAACCTTAAGACGGTATGCACAAGATAATGCTTCTTGTTTTAGGAACACATGTAGTGGTTTAATGCACAGTAGCGCCTCTAGAGCAGCAGTAGGAGTTGTCGTGAATGCTCCTGTCATCGCCATTAGGACCATCCTTTGGAGATGATTTAGCTTTGACTGAACTGTCGCGACTTCTCCTTTCTGCCACCATACAAGACATCCATATGCTAAAATTGGTCTAACAATAGTTGTGTAGATCCAATTAATATATCTGGGTTTGAGTCCCCATGATTTTCCAAAAGCTCGTCTACATTGGCCGAAAGCCATGCAAGCTCTTTTAATTCTGAAGTCAATGTGAGCAGACCAATTCAGTTTTGAGTCAAGAATAACCCCGACGTATTTAACTTGTTCGACCACAGTGACCTCTGAACCAAAGAACTGCAACGGACGAGCTCCTGTGATTATCCTACGATGAGTGAAAAGCACCATTGATGTTTTGCCCGGATTTACAGATAATCCAACCTGACAACACCATTGTTCAACAGATCGCAGGGCTTGTTGCATTAAATCAAAGAGAGTGTTAATGCTTATACCGGTCATCAATATATGATAATCGTCGGCAAAACCATAAGTCGGAAATCCAAGGTTATTAAGTTTCCTTAACAAACCATCAGCGACAAGGTTCCATAAAAGTGGGGATAGTACACCACCTTGAGGACACCCACAGACACTTAGCTTTCTAATCTCTGCTTGCCGAAGCGATGAACAAAGAAGTCGATTGCTAAGCATTGCGTGTATCCAATTTGTGATACTTGAAGGTATGCCATGACCACGGGCTGCTTCCAGAATTGAATTGAAAGACACGTTATCAAAGGCACCTTCAATATCTAGGAAAACTCCCAAGCAAGATTGCTTTTGTGAGAAAGCTTTTTCAATGTTGTACACAACATCATGTAACAGGGTTGTAGTGGACTTTCCACGCTGGTAAGCATGTTGCATTCCATGTAGCGGATGCAGGCCCAAACTAACATCTCTGATATAGTGATCGACTATGCGTTCCACTGTTTTAAGAAGAAATGAGCTTAGACTGATAGGCCTGAAACTCTTCGCTTCCTCATAAGTGCCGCGGCCGCCTTTGGGAATAAATTTGACAATTATTTCCTGCCAGGCTCTTGGAATATATCCTGTCGCAAGACTAAAAGTAAGTATTTTCTTCAAAACATGTTTGAAATGTTCATACCCTTTCTGCAGTAACACTGGGAAAACTCCATCCTTTCCAGGAGACTTGTACGGAGCAAAACTCTCAACTGCCCATTTGACCGATTCAATCGTCACAACGCTTCGAGCAAGGGCCCAAGAATCGTAACTACCTGAAAAAGTCTCGGGAAGAGCTGTCGGTGATGGATCCATACATCCTGGAAAGTGAGTGTTAAAAAGATAGTGAAGTACATCACCTTCATCAGACAAGTGTTCACCATCTGAAGTTCTTAAGAAACTGACATTAAAGTCCTTAGACTTCGAAAGTAACTTATTTAATCTGCTAGCCTCGTTGAGACTAGAGACATTTGTGCAGAGGCTTTTCCAACCACTTCGCTCAGACGATCGAAGAGCATTTTTGTAAGCCCTTCGAGCCAACACGAATGCCTCCGACCCATTTCTGCGACGGTGGTTCCAAGCTCTTCTGCATAGTTTCCTTAGTCTAGCAAGTTCAGCATTCCACCAAGGAGTTCCTCTAGTAGCTCGCACAATACGAAGTGGACAAGCCTCTTCATATGCTGCAACTATGAGTGAGTTTGTCTCGTCGACAACATTTTCCAAATCAATTGGGGTTTCAATTGATGGTTGGTACCCGTAAAATCTAGTCGCCAAGCCCTCTTCATAGAGGTCCCAGTTTGTAGATTTGGGATTACGATATGTGATAATATCAAATTTAACGTTTGAATGATCAAAGAATATGTACTTATGATCAGACAACGAAGGTTCGAGCTCATCGGAGACGAGCCAATTCACCAACTCATGCGCAATTCTATCAGAGCAGAGAGTTACGTCCAAAACCTTCTCTCTGCCAGATCTCGCAAAAGTTGGACGGTTTCCTGCATTGACTATGTGCAGGTTTGTACTGCTCACAAATTCCATCATATCAGAGCCTCTCGAATTTATATCTGTGCTGCCCCAAATGATATGGTGAGCATTTATGTCACTGCCGATTACAAGCGGTAAATCACTTTTGCAGCAGTATGATACAACCTTTTTGAAGTCATCGCTTGGCGAAGGTTGGTTATGCGGCAAATATGCCGAACAATAGACATATTTCCTGTCTATGCCATCAGTAGTCATACCAACTGTGACAGCACAAATATCCCGAGTTGTGAGCTCCGATATGAGAGAGACATCGAGAGCACTATTTGCAAGTATGCATGCTCGAGGCATTTCACGTGGATTAGTCATTCCGGTCTTGTTAAAGGCAACAAAGACTGGGTTTAACAATTTTCCAACGTAGAAGTTTCCCTTTTGGAAATATGGTTCTTGAACCAAAGCTAAAGAAGCTTTACCTTCTTGCAGAAGTCTGGATAGATTCATAGTTGCTGTACGTTTATGCTGGAGATTGATTTGTGCTACTCTAACCATTATCAATTAAAGTAACAAACACTCCACCTCCAGCACTTACCGTACAACAACTACAAGAAACCAAATATATTGGCTTATAATCGCCTATAGCGAACCATGTAAGGATTTTTTTGAATGTTTTAATCATTAAAATCCCACGAGTTGCGAAGAAAGAAGTCGTCCACTGTGCCAGAGCTTCGCTTAACACAGTAAGGGAAAATCCCAAGATATTCCGTTCACGACTGCATTGTTTAACCTCCTGCAGCCATTCAGCCATCGGCACGGAAATACACCTTGACTTAGGAGTTCCTATTTTTGTGGCCTTTTACGACATGGAACAGGAAACCAGTGGATCAATTCTTGGTAAAAAATAATTCCGCCGGATGCCACACGGCTTACCTGTTTGGTGGACTTATACCACCGGTACAGGTGGACCGTAGCGTTATTCTTAGCCAGTTGGGAAACCGCTACCGACACTACACGGCTATCTAGGCTGCTCAGAGAGGGAAATTGACATTGATGGTCAACTTCCATGGATGGCCGAGCAGCCATGCGATTCGATAAGTTCTATGTAACAACAGTCATTGAAGTCATTAACATAACAACCTACGTAATTGGTACAAGCTTTCTTTTCAATTCGGCGAAATGAGCTTAGTTTCAAAATATCTTTGGAAATTATGTCATAGAAATATAAAATCGATGAAACAAAATTTGTATCGTATGTCAGAGAAAAACAAACCAGAAAATCGCAAGATCAGACAGTCATCCGACCGGAAAGAATGAATGAAGAACTGGGTTATTAAATTTTTCCTTTCCGGCTCATCAAGCTACTGCCTTGAAATAACACTGACTTCATTCATTCTGCTCTTTAGATTGATCGTTGGTGGGTGCGTATTTTTTTCTAACGACTCATCAACGTCGCAATTACAAACCGATCTCGGAGTAGTAAAGCATTTCATCGTCCCTTGAAACTTCCTGTGAAGGGTCGATTCTTTCAATGAAACGATTTTCGCCGTACTATATTATGGTGCACTTAGAACGACAATCGCTAGAATCTAGATTTCTGCGGTCGCTAGGTTATGGTGGAGGTGGAGAAGTTAACAACTAAACGATGGATGGAATGTGAATATAATGATCTTGTCTGAGCCACAACTACACATGCATCTTCATTAATGCTGATCAATTAATTCATTCTGTCGGTTGTGTCGTAAATTAATTGCACATACAAGCAATGCTGCACGCGCGATACTCGGCAGCTTCTCACTTGTAAGGCACCATCAGGACAGAACCCAGCACGATACGGAGCACACAGTTAGTCACAAATGTTCTGTTTCATTCTAAATTTTTCCTTTTCATTCAGTTAAGGCACATCAAGCTGTCCTATTGCTTCGATAGTATGCTGCGTAGAAAACAGTTCACATGAAGTTAGTCCGAGATCGCTGATTCAGTGTTGTGGAATGTATGGTATTTTCCATTGTAGCTTGGAACGAGATTACTGAATATTTAAAGTCTGTTTATAACTTATTGTTATGAAGCATTTAAAAAGTAAAATGAGGCATGTTTAAATATAATTTAAGTTTTCCATATTTTTATTTTTATTACAAACAAGTTGTCAATTAAGGGACGAGCTTAGCGTGAATGGTAAGAAGATTGCCGTTTACGCGGTCTGTCTGGGTTTAAACGCCAAAGTGTTTTTTTGATCCGAGAGTCGAATGACAACAAGGAAAACCACGTATTATTCTAATTGTATTTGTAGTATTCGGAAGCTGCGTAGCGTAGTTTTTCGATGTATCGATGTATGTATTTTGTATCCGATTTTTCCCTATTAGTTTTGGAGTTGTTTTTGTAATGTTAGTTTTTGATAAAAGAGTTTTGTGCTTATTTGACAATGGTACATTGTACACCAACTCAAATGTGTTTTCCATCAGTTATTTGAAGAATCATGAAGACATAAGTCGTATGATAAAACACACAAAAAAAATTTTTGAGTATACCAGTATATTTTTGTTTGTTTGCTTGATTTCTTAGCGACTTTAACTACTTATGACCGGCTAAAGCTGGAGTCATTTGACATTTGAAAACACCGTTTATTTTGCTGTAGTGCTACTAGTAGATGGGCCCGGAATGCCTCCTATTTCAATGCTAAAAGTTTCGTCACGATACTTTTTGTTTCAAAGAAGTTATACTTGATGGAAGCTACAAACCGAAAAATAATTTTGAGAATGTGTTGAGGTGTTGAGAACGATCAGGGCGAACCCAGGGCTGTCGCTAAGAAACTCAATGTTAGAGAAAGCCCCGTCGGTACACAACCAAAGAGGATATTGAATCAGAAACAAGTGACCAAAAGACGTGCCCGGAAGTTGTACAATAAGATTCTTACGAAATACGAAGGATGCTTCCTCATGGATGATGATACGTACGTGAAAATGGATTATGGACAACTTCCCGGACAAAAATTAAAAAACAAAAGGAATATACAGATATATCATACAAAGTTTCAAAGGTAAATATCTAACGTTTTCGAAGAAATAGTGCTATGAATTTACTCTGGCATGCCTATGAAGCGCCTAAGCTTTGAGGTACGTTTCTGTGGTGTTGTGAGATGCTAAACGCAGAAGTTCATGAGTCCCTAAAATGTATAATAGTTCTAATTCAAATAACGTTCGAGGTTCTTGCACTTTAGTAAAAACACTGATCGTTTTGATATATCATTTGTACGTATTAGACTACGACCTAAGACGACATCGTGTGATCATTATGATTGGTAAGCGCAAAATACATTTTGTATCCGGAGACAAACTATTAAAGCGCATATAAAAATTTGTCGAATGAAACAGTGAATAATGAAAGTAGAGTGTAATAGATTCCTTACTTGACGTTGTCCTTCAAAGGTCTACTAGACTTACCTGAAAAAAAAGAACAGAATTAGTGAAAGTGACTAGTGTCTAGTTGAAAATAACAAAAAAAGAGGAACTAAACCAAGAGCACCGGGTAAACTTTTCTTTTATGTTGTGGGTCGAAAACTCAGACGAAAGTGAAAACTGCCATACCACCCGATGGTATGGCCCGGTGTCAGATTACTCATCTATTTTTCCCCTCTTGTTTCACACAACAATTTTCCGTTAGTTGTACCGACAGCGCCGTGAAGGAACCCATTCGACAGTAACCTTGAAAAGAATCTATTTTTAAAAAAATACTTGTAATTTCACCCGTTCTAAGCTGGAACCGGCTTTTCCCCCCAAAAAAGAGTGTGTGCGACGTGATAATGACTGAATGTAAGGCACAGGTTTTGCTCTCACATGAAACACTTGATACATTTCTGTTGGATTATGTTAGCGGAACACCACACTTGAGAGTGATTGCCAGTGTACGAAATGAGACGAGAGTAGATCAATACATGCACCCGTCCGGTTCGACGAAGGACTATCCGGAACGCTTGGAGCACCCACGATCATTTCTAGCTGGTAATAGAATAGTGGTTTGAAGATGTTTCTGGTATGTTTCACAAATCATCCAGTATGTGAACCGTAGCTCACGGTTTCGGAACAGATGGTAATGATGGCCGTGAAAATCTTCTCAGTGATGTAAGGGAAATCTGCGGTGCGATAATCTTGCATTTACCGACGAACTAGTTCGAGTGCCGTCATGTCAATGAACCAGTATATTTTCAAATAGATCAATTGGAAAGCTGTATTGTTTTTATGTGCATGGGGGTTTTCTGTGTCGGAATTGCTTCAGCATAAGCTTTATTAATTTTTTTTTACATTGCACAAATTCATAGTCTTATCCGATACCTCTAAAGTAAAGTTATTATATTATATTATTTGCTATGATAAAAGTCGGTCTGACAACAATAATTGTTCAATTGACGTTAAATCTAAAACAAATTGTTCAAAATTATATTTGAATTTAACCTGATCGTAGAATAGTTTTCCTGGCCAACGCACAATTTGACTCTGATAATTAGTCAATGCTTGCCAGTCACAAGTCGAACAATCAACTTGTTTTTTTGTGTGTAATCTACTTCCGAATAGTCCTATTATGAAAGAGCAGCTGAACAAACACAAAGTTTACTGTCTAGCTAATATTATTTTGATCGTTTTCAATTCAGTTCTAGCTCAAAAGTTCAAGTAGCGTTGACTGACCGGTGGACTATAGATTTTGGACAGTGATAACTACAGTGGCCGTTATTTTTGACTCTCGTATACAACCCATTTGACTACTTTGTAACATCAACGGTGCCGGACTTCCACAGCCGGGTTCTATCGACGGACATTCCAATCGTTTTGTATAATTGCATTCACTCTTGTGCACTGTGGGCTTAGGTCGCTGTCGGATTGTTATCTGCATGCTTGCCATTGAGCTGAACTTATAACCAGCAGAAACGACCAGCTGCCGAAGCGAGCCGTCGTCGAAAGGTCTATCAGAAAGGTCAAGAATGGAATGCCCATTTAATATCTCCCTATTCGTTCCTCTCCCAACCATTCCTTTCTATCACGACCGTTAACGGAACAATAAACATGGTTTTATTTTACATTTAAATCGATGCTCATGCCAGTACGTCTATAATCATATTCCCGCGATTCCCTTCTTGTTTGCCTGTTCCGTGGTGTGCACAAAAGCTGAACTGCAATTTCTTGTGACAGTCGTGGCGAAATTGATAACATGTAATTTAACACGAATTAATCGTGCTTGACTCGTTCGGTCGGTGAGTAGTCCGAGAGTTGAATGTATGCTAGACAATTGGTTATTCAGTGTGTAAGCGCCATATAAGCACCTCTGCTTCAAACGCCAACCGGATAGCTGGTGGGGGCGTGACTCACCGGGCGCAGCGCAAAACAATCACCAATAACGGGAGATCTTCTTTTGTTCGCTTCCCTAATGAGCTTTGAAATCTATGAAAACATAAGGGAACCGGCACGTTCGCCAAAGATGCTTCATTTATTAAAACAATCCGGATGTTGACTTTATTAAATATTAAACAAAAGTCATTGGAAGATTGTGGAATGATTTTCTTTGCAATTTGCAAAGTTACAGACGCAAATATTGAGCTACGCTAGTCGAGCAGTTCCAGCTCCTTCATTCATTGTATCTACTAAAACTGGAGCAATGCATAGGATCGAATGCTTAGATATACATTTTTTAACATCAATTTCAAAGTCAAAAATTGTGGTGTGGCTATTCGTCATTATATTGTTATTCTGTTATAGTATATTATATAGTATTATTTTGTGTCATATTATTTTATATTACATTATATGATGTTACATTACATTACATCCATCGCTAGTTACTACATTTTCCTAACTTTCGGGCAATTTTCGAATTTCATCTCGAAAAACTGTCTCGTCTTTTGAAGTGGTCCAAGTTTGAAGCCAATGTTCGATATCAGCAATAGAACTAAACCGCCAGATCGTGCTGCATCCGTTAAAACAACAAGTACAACATGAGGCCGAGCGTTGTCATTCAGGAGAATAACTTTATCATGTCTTTACTTGTATTCCAACCGTTCTAGTATCGCCTGAGTAGCTGAGTAGCTCATAGTACACAACACCTTTTTAATCCTATCAGATGTACAACATGACCTTCGAACCATGAATATTCGACTTTGGTGTTGATGTTGAGGCCGATGACAACAATTGACCGGGCATAGCGTAGTATCTTTTCTTCTCGGGATTATCATAGAATATCCATTTTTCATCCCCGGTAACAATTCATTGTAAAAAAAACCCATTCTTTGTTACTTCAGCCTGATAATAAGGGCCGAGAGTATGAAAATGAAACATAAAACAGAGCTCAGTTGAGCCCTACCGGCCTCTCCAACCCCGGATGTTGAATTGTAATGCAATCAACATCTTATTATCTTCGTTCCAAATCTTATTCATTAAATTCAATGATGAAGCTAGAAATTGTAACACATTTATATTAAATTGTAACGCTAATTGATTGTATCTGAAGTTGTTCATTAAAAGTATTGAACATTCGGAAGCTTTTAAATTGGCTTCTTCAGTGAAAACGTGTGAGTGTGATTTATGCCAAACTCTGTGGGAAAAACTTCTAAAATCGAAACTTCGAATATGAAAACCGCAAACGCATTCAACACGACACTCGTACTAAACCACATTTTTACTTAACATTATTTTTATTTTGAATATTTTGCATGGCGAGAAAATCTGCAGTAGTAATATGGAAGTTGTTTAATAAAGTAAAACTGTGAAAATATACCACAAAACTTCGGTATGATTGGCCGCATTCATAACACGTTTTTTGTACTTATAATGAGTTATAACTTTTTTTCAAATTTTATCGTCGCTTAGTGGTTTATGTTGAACTGCTTAGTTGCGTGGCAGTTCAACTTGAACTGCTATGAACTGATGAGTTAAAGACGAAACGCAAAAGAAAAAAAAATCGAAGTTCTTCCTACTGCCCTATTGTTTCTACAGTTGTACTGTTGGTGGTTCTTTCCAAAATTTTATTATGACCTTAAATTATGTTTTCATCGACGTCAACTAATTAAAGTGATCGATAATTTACTGAATAAATAACGACTACGAACGTCATTAATCGAAAATTGTTTCAATATGTTTAGTAGTTGATGGCGGACAAGTTCGCCAGGCGTGACATCTCGCGAGTCCAATGATTAATTGGTACATACGTTAACGATCAAATTCATTGCTCGCGTACCTTCTCCTGGAAGCACAGCACCCGTAAAACTGTGTATCTTGCTGTACTGGAAAATCATTTCACTTTCGTCTGTGCGCCGGATCATGGATGTTAGCTGAATTCAACGAAGCGTGTGCTTATAACATCTCATTCAATTTCTCTGAATGACTATCATGTAGTAGCAGGAAAGGCAATTCGGTTTGGTAGATTTGAAAAGAGAAAAAAGGGGGATTTGATCTAGAGGAACACAACTCCGCTCTCATGGGCTTCCAAGTGTATGTCTACTTGTCGCACTTGAGAGGTCAATTGACGATTGTGTGACCGGTTGTGAGTTTGTTGCCGATTCGAAGTATCATCACCAAGTGATGGGAGCCGAACTCGCAGTCGGGCGGTCTTGCCAACACTTTGGCTCAATGACTGTGTCTGTCAGCTCGCCATCATCTGTACTGCATGACTAACAATGCGGCGTGAACGGGAAATTATGACATCGGAAAACACATTTGCAAGACAACACAAGCTCTAAGCAATGGTGCAGCATCTTCTGCACATGAGCTATCTTGTTATATTTTTGACATATATGGTCGGAAATGCATCGCATGTATATTTTAACTCTTAAATGCAGTGAATTGGAAAACGTGGGATGTTTTACGATTTTTGAAACAGTCATCTGTGTGTCGATGTAGGCTTCAAACGCAGCGATTATTGTCGATTGATTCACAAAGTGGAATCAACACTGAAAATAGTAAGGATTTATCCAGAAAAGCGATTGTAAATATGAAAATTTGACTGTTGCGTGTAAATTCGGTAGGTGAACAACCTTTGTGAAATTCGTCACAAAATTTCAAGAACCCTTGACCCTTGTATGAGAATACAAAGAAACTGTTTATTTATTATCAAGGGGTTATAAACTATCCGACTCGAAAAAATATGCCCAATCCTTCGATATGTCTAGAGAATATGAAAATGATTTTGAATCAATGAATTAAAAGGTATCTAATAGAATGTATTATATGGTTGGGATATTTTGCTATCGTTATATGTAGAAAATTGTAGACTGTACGGTCTCGACCCCAAAACCCTTTATATTTTATAGTTATTTGCGATGATGGTGATATCACAGAAACAATGAATCGATGATTTCAACATTTCAAGGCATTATTTCTGATTGCTATAGTTAGTTGAAGAACGAAAGCAAATATATATTTTTGTTTGATTGACAATATTCGAATTTTGAATTGAGTGGTTGGTCGATTGCGTCATTATTACTTCTAATTTATTCTAACCTGATCTGCAGCCACACTGTAGTTTTAAAATAAGCTCGAGTTTGGCGGATACGTCACTCATACGATGAGAGCTCCCGAGCCGTAAGGTTCTGTCTTTTGTTCTTTGAACTTGATCAATGAAACAATAGTAGCTTTAAAACGAGTCCAAAATATTCAAATTCGGTTTAATTGTTCTCGAGAAAGTTGAGCGGATATGGAAATATAGCGATTAGTCGTTTAAGTCACTTATACCCTTATATCATCGGAAAACGAGAGTATCAGCTATTTGATATATGATTTCGATCTATGATCTCATAGTAATTTTAAAACGAGCTTGCTCAAATCGGTTGTCATCTCGTAAAAAATTGATCGGATTTTCGTATCTCGTCGGTTGAGTCGAATAGTTTGTAACACTATGGGTCTCTGGAGCTCTGATCAAAAGTCGGTCCAGAAAATATATCCTTCCCATAGCAAAGTAATAAATATGTTTAGGAGAGGAACTGTACAATCTATAATTAACAACATCAATAAAAATTATTCATAAACAACGATACATCTTTTTAACGATCTATTTAATTCATTGCAATGAAACCATTTTCTCATTTTCCAGATTAAACAAAAAATATGGAAGGTATAATATACCCCTTGACTGTCGATCTGGAAGCTTAACTATCGTATTCTTTTTTGTTGAGATCTGCTTATTTAGAACACTATCTCATATTTTTTTCATTAACATAGGACTTATAGTATACACACGTATAATAAGCTAACATAATTATCACAGAGAGCTCAGATTAGTGAAAGAGTTTGATGTCCGTGTTTGAAGTTAACATTTGTGTTTTAAATTCGTTTTCTCTCTAAAACCTCTTAATACCTGAACCGGACTTTACATCGGGATAAAATGCAATAACATCAGACAGTGTCATTTATTTTGCTGCATACTCACACACACATACAGAGAAATTATCCGATCTCACGAACTGAACCAAATAGTATATTACTCGACTCTTCGGGCCTCAGTTGAAAATTAGATTTTCATAATGATTGTAGCCTTAAAACATTTGAGCAAGTGAGCACTTGCGTGAAAAGGTTGACGAATGCCAGTACCAAATCCTGATGAGGTTTTCATGTAGAATATTAAACGAACGGAATATAACGTTACGTTTACTTTCACATTTTGATGCAATTTTTTGATTAAGGTTGATGGATTAGTCGATGCCTTTCATGCAGCCCACCTGGGTTCGATTCCCAACCCCGCACAAGTTTTTCTAGCCCGAAGAGGAATAATCGATACAAAAATAAAAAATAGATACAACTATTGAGAATTGATTTTGATTGATATACATTTTTGATAGGTTTCGGTAATCATCAGGTTGCTGCTTAGTGCGTCGCTTGATGGATTGAAATCAAGCGTCAAGATTTCGTGACATTAGATGGGGTAAAAGAAGGGCGATGCTCTCCGAAATTTATATTTTTTTTTCGCCCCGATATGTTTCTCAAATTTGTTGTTTAATATAGCGTTCGAAAGTGGGATACGAAGATCCGTTATGCAAAGAACGAAGCCATCGTTAATAAGATCCACGTGCATCATTATTTATAAAACACGACTGACTGACTACAGTGGGCTAGACATGTAGCAAGAATGCCAAAACGACTTTCGAGGTGCCGAGACCCGAGAAAACCGAGACAAGGATGTCTACTGCGGAAGTATAGCGCGACTGGAGAACGACGGCTTATGATCAAGTATCCTAGAAATCTACAATTTGAAGACGGGATGTGCACCATTGAAGTAAGTAAGTATGTGTGAAATTGGGATTTTAAGGCAGACGAGCTGCGTGAAATACATCGACTTACCTACACTTTTTATGAATTACTTAAAAGCGCGTATGTGTGAACAATATTTATATACATATTTGTTTTGCTTGATAGTATTACAAATTGATACAAAACCAATATAACCAATGACGTTATAATAGTTTTCCAATGAAAGTTTCACTAAGATATCATGATAGATTCATACTGTATTAGACCATCCCTTGAATATTCGATACACAAAGTGTGAATAATTGATTGGGTCTAGGTAAATATATTTATAGGTCTCAAAATGATCGGTCTCTATCGACGACTAATCATTTAACTTGGAGGTGGTATCACATGAAAGGGAAATCATTTTTGCCTCACGGGATAGAGC
Source organism: Malaya genurostris (assembly GCF_030247185.1). NCBI lineage: Eukaryota > Metazoa > Arthropoda > Insecta > Diptera > Culicidae > Malaya > Malaya genurostris. The sequence goes on from NC_080572.1 coordinate 116,741,008, forward strand.
ATTGGATGCGGTCGTAAACAATCATGGAGAAAGTAACTTGATTAGATATGAAGTGGTTGGGACGAGAACCCTTGGATCATTTTTCATGTTATTTTGGGTATAAAATAGGATAGCACTTATTTTGATTGATAACTAAAACGAGCTTCCCATACAATAAAAAGTGACTGTGGTTCATCCCAGGCTGATGTTGGTTCGAGCTGGTCAGTTTTGATATGATATTTTTTTTATAGTTTCGATACGATGGAGAAGATGATAATGTTTTCACTTTCTGTTTTTCAAGGCAATTGATGTTTTCTTGCAAGCAAACCACTTTTCACAACTTTTTCTCTTTTTTGGGGTTATTCCTTTCTGTTTATCATCATCGAAGCGTTTCGAAATATTTACAATTCATGAAGTTTGCCACTGGGCGGCGGTTTTTTCTTACTTTAGCTGTTGTTGGTAGCGCATGCGAACGCGAACAACCAGACGCACGGCACAAAAACTGTTGAATCGTTGTGCGGCTTTCCCTTGTTTCTGAGGTGAGATAGAGATAGGTGGAGCACAGAGATACTGAATTGGTTTGGGTTTTGGTTATTTAAAAATTCTGCAGGTGGGGTTCGTGGTTTCTTGCAGAAAATCACGGTTTGATGATTTATGGTATCGGTTAAGATGATTATAGCAATAATTAAATGCGGTTAGTAGTGGGTTGACGGGAAAATGGTTTGACAACTGAATCATTATGGAAAACGAAATGTTTTCACTTTGTAGCTGATGAATGATGAGCAGTTTATGAAGGAGAGTAATCCAATAAACAACGATGAGTATTTGTATTTATGAATGGCTTGTGTGTGAACTAATATTTTAGTGAAAATATTCCAATATCGAATAGAAAAAGATTGATTTTTATTCCATATTTAAATTTAAAGATTAGGATGTTCATACAGTAAATTAGATTGTGTTCACTTTTCACACTTACGATGCGGGAACTGATGGATCAGTTTTCTCCGGAAGTGTTCAGTATAATGCCGAAGCCCTACACTTTGTAACCATCGTTTTCGTTTACACGATACCCTAAAATTGAACCCTTTCTCCAACCGCATAATTCGTCGTTTCCTATGGAGTAGCCATTGTACTCTGCACGTCTCAATTATAATCGCACTTGCAACTGGGTGAAAAGCCCACAACGAATAAAAGCATGAAAAAAATTACTCACTGCACCAACCCTTCCTATTGAAACATTTATTTACTCTTTCACTTGCACGGCGGAGGTTGATTTCCTTTCGAGTACTATCTGGGCGATTTCTGCTATTCTCATTAGTGCCGAGCCTTTACAGCGCAACGAATAGGCACTCATAGCGCGATAGATAAATCTTCGCCAGTCTCGCGTGAAAATTGACATCACCCAAGCACCGGCTACTCAGGCTATCGCTGCACAGCATCCATTAGGTGTGTGCCACATTTCAAAACAAAACTCTTTCATTTCTGCTCGTGACGACCAGCACACTTACATTTCAGGCGGCATAGCCTCCGACTTCACCGTTGCCGAAGCGGTCGGGGTCCATGAATCAGTTAGATAATTTATTTCACTTCTTATATTTTATCACCATCGCCATCATCAGTCTACCATTTATTACTTTCTATTTCACTTCCTAGTAACAACGAACTGTTTGTATTTTTTTTTGGATCGTAATCGCTGATATCACAAGATCAGAACGATTTCTCTCCCTTCAATTGGAAATTACTAGCAATAAAAATGTTGGACAAACAGCGTCTTTTTCGAAAATAATGGCGTCATTATTCAGATCTACTGCTTGGTATAAATTCTTTCCAATTGCATACAGTTTTTTGGAAACTACATGCATTAGTCATTTATGTTGAGCTACGAGGTGGCAGCAGTACTTCAACAAAAACTGCTTTTGCAGTTTATTATTAGAAAATAATGACTGTAGTCGAAAATGATGCAACACTTTCTTTTGCATTACTTTTCATTACGCAGGTAAAAATTGATTAAATTTAGTAATTTAAATCACAACCTGTCGAGTAGTAATCAAAATGCTTTCCAGCAAAAAGTGCTTCAATAAAATATTAGCCTGCCGATAGCGGAAAAAATGCGAACCTATGAATGCAAGGAAGGCGAGGGATTACTCCAAGCGCCTCCTCTGTACCTATCGATTCGGGATGTTGTCAAGAAGGTCAATTCTTTCGTCTGGTTCCTCCAGCAAACAATGTAGCCTTGACTTCATGCCTTCAAGGTAGGGGAAGAGCCCAACCGAATCCCGCCTGGATGTTCCGGAGAAGATCCAGAAGTAGAAATTCGATCCTTGTTAAGCAGTACTTAGTGCAGGTTGCGACAAGTTCAGCAAGCCGTGCATAGCAACCGGCACCAACGTTGCCAGGCAGTGTTGGTGATTGCCGATAATTTGCCAGAGAACGTCTCGATATTTTTCTACATCGTCAATCTGGTAGATGATGCTACAAGAACTCTCTGCCTCTCAATGTATGAACCTTGAGAGAATTTTTCTACATTTCTTCGCTCCACTTCATACTCTGAGTATTTCATGGCCCTTACAAAAATACAATTTGCAATGATCGGCGCTGTGTGGAATTTACCAAAAGAGAATCGCATGTTGACAAATAACGCAGAAAACCGAATCGATGATTCGATTTGATGATTCTCATACTAGGTTAAAATATTTCAAAACCATTGTGTGGAGCATTCACAGACATTTCCATATACACAGCTTATACAAAGGTTATATTCACATAGTTAGAATAAGCGGCAGTAGTTAAATGATTCTATCGCAATTATCCACTGCCCGCATAGAATCGGATCGCAAAACGAGAACGAGCGACCGTTTGTTGCTTCAGTGCGAATCTCTACAGCAGCGTAATGTTCAGACGGGCCATCGAGAGAAATTCGCTCTCGCACTGGTGTCCATTCTGTGTTAAAGGACCCATGCCGGTTTTTTTTGTTGTTGCTGAGATGATATCCGTCTCTCTTATATGGCATTGATTGAATCGTGTGAAGTGTTGCTAAAGAGCGTTCTTTGATACGATAAAAGCCATCATTGTTGCCAACTATACCGATTTCTCGGTATTTATACCGATTTTTGACATCTATACCGCAATACAGATATGCTCTTCTAAAATACCGAGAATTCACAGTTCATACAGATAAATACTAATTTTCGATTCTTGTTTAGATAGGCATGACAAAAGGTTGTCGTGGGACCTTGTTTTTTGCTCACTTAAACTAACCCCGGTGGCATTTTCCTGGTACTTAAGTAGTAGAGATTCGGGTACAGATAGATTTTTGCACCGGACCGGCATCATCAATGACCAAATAAATAAACTAGATACACCTTCTTCCTCTGGTCCCACGTAGATGACATTCTGTCTTCATCGCATCTTGTCATTACGCGAAACAGGTTATGAAGATTTTCCTATTATCAATCGGGCTCGGGTTTGAAAAAATGCTTATCCAACCATCTCTAGTATGACATGAACAATGCTTCAAGTCAATGTTTTAAGTCGAAGCAGGCATATCCGTCAAACTCGCAAGAAGGCCCAATAGACAAGAATTTTAAGAGAGAGTGGATGAAACTGTGCAAGATAGACGGTGCAAGTGTTGCACAGGATTTGATGTGTAACGTCAAGTCCAACATGCGGACATTTAGAGTAGAAAAGGTGATTTAATAAGCCAACTGTGCACAAACTAAGCTAATATGTACTCATTTATTCCCTGAGAGTTTCGAAAATACCGAACTCATATATCATTTTCGCATGTTGCATTTTTTCCAGTACAGAAAATGAATGAAAATGTTGAAAAAAAAAGTTTGTAAAAAACAATTGCGAAAATACGCCGTAAACATATGCTCTTATTTTAATAAATTCAAATTACGTCGTATCGGTTGAGATCAAAGTTATATAAAACCAAAGACATCAAATTAACAAGATATCCCCAACGCAAATCAAACCATTTTAGGTCTCTCAAAGTTCTAATGACAGTTACATCCATGTTTCTCATAGAAGCAAAGTTTTGTTATTACATTCCTTCTGTGGAATTTGGTTTTTATGTTTCAACAGAGTTCGCAGCCGATTTATAGCGTACAGAATCATTGCATAACTAGTACCACGGGTTTTATACTAAAACGTCGAAAGACAAAAGATCGAATGACAAAACGTCGAACGACAAAATATCTAAAGTTACAAAACGTCGAATGCATCAAAAGGTCGACTGCGACAGAAGGTCGAATATAACAAAAAGTTGAAGTACTAGATAGTCGAGATACCAAAACGTCGAATACTTCAAGTTATTACTTGAAGTTGATAAAGACAGCCATTCTTGAACATGTAAAATAGGGGATCACAGAAAGGAAGACGTTCATGAAGCAAAATGAATATAATTATTGTAATTAATAGTCTTCTAAGATTAATGCAAGATCCGTAATGTAATCAGAAATGTTGTCTATTACTGCAAACCTTTCCACAGTTTTAAACAACTTGTCATACTTTTCCACCATTTTTATAATTCTACTTTCTTGAATGTCATATAAACATCTTTGTTCTCTATGTACAGTGAGCGAAATCCAGTGCACTGTACTCTTTTGAAAAAAAATTGTGAGAGATGAAAAAACAATATTTTTGCTGCGTATCCGGAAATACTTTTGACAAACTATTTATTGTTGCCTTTTCGAAATCTGTTAGTGTTGTGAAGTGCAATTACGTAAAGTGAGAGTAATTACCAACAACAATTGAAAATTTAGGAATAAACACTTTGCATCATTTTGCTACTATATTCCATTATCGACTTTTAGAGCCGCATACTTTACCTCGGTTTAACCATGGCGATTAATTTGGTTTAACAGTTGATGTTTGGTGGATATATGCCATTCAACACACCCAACACAGAATTCACCCTTACATTCTATTTGACTTACTGTTGTATTCTATCTTCCGTTATATTCGACTTTTTGTCCCTTTCGATTTTATGGTGTATTCGACCTTATGGTTATTCGACTATTTGTTAAATTTGACCTTTCGTTATATTCGACGTTTTGTCATATTAGACCATTCGACGCATTCAGCCTTTTGTTATTTCGACCTTTTGTTCATCGACGTTTTGTCATTCGACCTTCTGTCATTCGACATTTTTGTATATATTCGTACCACGATCCTGCTGATACTAACATACAACTAGCTTGTAAGACCAGCACCCTGTGCATTGTACCGCCAATCCGGGTATTGTTTATCCCACAAATGATAAATTGATTTTGTATTTCTATTTTGATAAGCTTTTACGTTACAATATATCTAATTCGCTGTTTACTGTTTTCTGAATAAATCAATTATTTCTAATTGATTTAAGCTTAACACAAGTAAACGAATCGTAAAATCAACGAAATGTTTATTGGCAACTATGTCTAGAAGAACATCTGGGCTCAGGAAAAAGTATCTACTCATATCACACAAACTGTTTGACCTTCTGCCTATAAATGAAACGACGTTAATCTGCATATTGACAACTTGTGAATATTATGCAATACAAATACCAGCGAATTAGTGTTTTGCATCAGGCAATCCTCGACTCATCGGAAATAGCATGCGTGCTAATTAAATTGTTTTTGATTTGTCTTTCATTAAATTATACTGTTGCCATGCATCGAAAATAGAAAGTGACTAATTAGAGCGGTATCACAACATCTTCGTTAAGGTAGTTTTTTAAATGAAGATTTTATTAATTCATCTATGTTGAGTTGTTTTTACCTGTCTTTAACCTCTTTGGTGGTTCACCGGGGGAAAGAATTATAGGTGTTCGTACAGTTAGTAAAAAACTATATCAAGAAATTAGATACAATTCAAAACAAACATTAATCAAGAAAGATTGCAAACTTTAATTTCAGTATTTTTTCAAAGGAAAAATTTAAAATCGATATGCGATTAATTTCGATCGGAAAAGCACACCTCCCCCATGTTCCGAATACTTTTGGATTTTAGTTTCAGCTTCATGATTAGAATCAACACGGTTTTCGCTTTTTATAGCTTCGTAAAACGGTATAACTTGATAGACATGGTTTTCAATGAAGCATTTTATCCGTGCAATTTTCGTTCGACTCACAAATCAGTCGGACACGACTATATCCAAATGTCACAAGCTTGGTTGATTTGATAAAATTTTACCAATCAACAAAAGAGTTTTGTTTGGTTAGTGAAAACAAAAAAAGCAAAATGTACGGAAGTTAGATGCGGAACCTTTACACGGTTTCAATGCACAAAAAAACTAATGTAATTCACACGAAATGTGCATAACAGCATTGGTAATCACTCGAATCACTCATAAAACCATATTACTTGCGTCCTACTTTGAGGAGATGTAATCATATAAAATAAATCGTTCACATAACAACCAAAAACAGAAGCGATCTCGTTATTCCATAAGACCTTTAGAAAATTACCGAAAGATGATGGTATGGAATGATGGTTTGTATTTTTATTGATTATGAAAAGAAACATTTTTACAGCTCCTCCTGGCTATTTAAGACACATAAGATACAAATAGATTTAGAAAATACTTAATCTCTTAATCTCCCACTTCTTCAGTTTGTTACCCTCCGCTGACAATTAAACTACCGTCCAACCCGTTTGTTACTACCTGTTTCTTCCCGTTGACAATAAGACATTTCGTATAAAAGGAGCAGCATTACAGCATTATTTCAAACAAACTTATAAAACCGATACACTGAAGAAGCATGTAAATAACATTCCGAAATACGCGTATCTGTATTGTAACGTTTGTTATGCTTCATTAAAGTATAGTGACTTTGTGAAAGTGTAATAACGTGACAGTGAAATAGTGGAATTAAATGGTACATAAATAATGCAACTATCAAATAAGTTGATATTCGATTAACAATGTGTAATTACAGGCATGTAACAAACTAACATGTGATTGTTGAATTATATTAACATGATTATAAGACAACATTTTCATTTCAATATAGTTGAAACTTGAAACGCTGCCTCCAACGAAACAAATTTAAAGTCCAAGACATGTATGGAATTAGTATGCTTCTCGTTTTTGCTACCGACATCACGCCCACACATTCAAAATGATTTTTCTTCGGTTGATTGGAAATTACCATTTTTCTTCGATTGATTGAAAAAAAAATGATCTTATTCTTTGGAAAACTTACGAAACTGGCTTCATTGCGTTTGTAAATCGAATTAGCATCGTCGCAAAATTCATTTAGTGCTTTCTAATCGCCAAAAGACAACGAAATCGGTTTGAATTTCCATGAAAAGTGTGGAAAGCTTTCTCAAAAATGTATCTGAATGTAACCCTTGTAGCCCAAATAATATTTATTATATAAGTATATCATGTCATCACATTTTTTTAGATAATTGAGAAAGATCCTGTAAAAACTTTTTTTATAACACTCGGAAAATCTTCCGAATTGTTCAGCCATTTTCGCTTTGCAGATAAATAAAAGTTATTCAAAGGTCTCTAGGTTTCCTGCTTTTGCAAATTTTTCATCAAAAATTTCCTAAAACTGCCCGCGAGCATGGTACTTGGACAATGGCCTTAATGCTTTTTTCTCCAGCAACATGATTGCTTTTTTTCCAGTATTTAGGATAAAAGGGCCATAGAGAGGTGTAGCGCGAAACAATATCCATGAGAAACATTAATTGACTTTATCTTATTTATATTTGAACTTTAACAAGCCAAATAGATGGTAAGCGATTAAAGCACTAACGTACGGATTTCCTGGTCAACCAACATAACCGTCCTATCGGTTAATTTTCCGGACGAATGGTTAGCGGATGCATTGTATCGACATGAGCAACAAGCAGTTGTCACAACTGTCGTAGAACCACTTTCCTCATTCCGATACTTATACAATTCATCGAGCTTGCAGGGCGTTACTGGAATTTTGTTTTCTTGTAAAAACGAAAACCTGTGAAGCTTGATGATTCCATATGTCAATTCGGTCGCTGGTAGTTTGACCGAGGTTTTCAGAGCTAATTCCGGGCAGTTGATTTTTGGTTTATTTCGCGAGCAAAAACTGTAGACAGATACTGTTGGCCAGGAGTCTACGGAGAAAACGATCGATGTGCGATCAACCAAGTCGATACTAAATCATTCAAACGTTCTAAGTAATAAGTCATGCTACAATGATTAAAGTAGAATAATACAGTGAAGAGAATAAGTTGAAGTCTGTCGGATCATTAACTGCAAACCATTGGTTGGGTCCCGCCCAATTCTCCTTTCCGTTCTGTAACCAAAATCTTTGAAAAATCATAGATTTTTGCGCATTTCGCGATTAAATTTATTGTCATTTATCATCTATTGGTATTGAATGTGAAATGCGAGGTAAATGCAAATGCAAAAGAAGTGATTATGAGCTAAGCTTTGAATCCCGATAGTCCATTAACAGAGAAATTTCAACTAATATGCAATTCAATCTCATTGGTGTCATTGAAGCGTATTGTTGAAAGATATTTCAGATTCTTTTTTTCAATCTACCTGTTATGTGGTACCCTTGGTTAATTATTCCATGCTATCTATACAGTATCGGTCTTACCTGGAAACGAAATAGTGAAATGAATGATGTATTAGTAATTGTGAGCTTTTACAAAATCTAAAAACAATTAAACGAATTGTAGAAAATAAAATAGGAATGTTAATCTGTAATGAGGATTGAAGTTTAAAGAGTTTAACTGAGGGCGTAAATATCTTCAGTATCGTCCACTACTGACTGTGTTGACTGAAACGTGTCTGTGTTGACTGAAAGGTGTCGGACGTACTTCTAACGATATATGCTGTTATATAATGATACGAACGATATATGCTGTTGTATACTTTCCAGTTTATGTCTTGCGATAAAATACTAAACTCCGCCGAAAAACGAGTGAAATTATGGCAGACCTATTATGATTCTGATCCATTGCTACAATAATTAGGAGAGCATTCAACGTTGTCCTGGCACTGTAAATGCTATGACTAGGTCCCGTGAACCGCTCTCTTCTGAAAGCTCATTTACGGGAACTAATTGGATGTGCCAGCATAACTAATGCTTTAACTCTAACCCGAAGAAAGCGCACGAACCGCTTCTTCAGGGTAGTTGCCATTTTTGCCGGACAGGGGGTCGCAATAATTATCTGATATTAGCGCCTCACCCATTTATCTAAAGAAATGGTGAAATTTTCGCAGATTGTAAAAAACGGAGGTAATTAGTGAAAGAGAAATTTTATTCGCAGCATTAATCAAAGACGGGACTTTTGGGATGCGTTGCGTCTATTTGTTTGTTGGTGAGTTAGACTTCGGGCCTTGGTAATACATTAATATTTTGACGAATCGAGCAAGTTATTTTAATATTATTGACACCAAAATGAGATATTTCTAAGTTGTAATTTATTTATTCGGGCTGTAATATTGAATGAAGGCTAAGCTTTAAAACGAATTGAAATGTAGAAAATTATTACATTTGATTTAGATGAAATTTGTCTCTAGATAGGAAATTATGTTCCATGCCGGATGTCGTATTCAAATGAAATACGATAGGATTCCATAGGATTGTAAGACCTTTTATTTAAACCTAAGCTTGTCAAAATTGGTTGAGCGGTCTCTGAGAAAATCAAGTGTACTTTTTTTTGCACATTTTGCCCCTTTACTCCGGAACCGGAAGTCGGATCCGGATAAAATTGCATAGCAGGCTATGGGACTAAATGGCCTTTTATTTGAATATGAGTTGAAGAAATTCGGTTCAGCGGTCTCTGAGAAAATCGATTGAACTTTTTTAACACATTTTATTCAATTACTCTAGAACCGCAGTTTGATTCGAATAAAACTCAATAACAAGCTGTGGGATCAAGAGACCTTTCATTTGAATCTAAGTTTTTGAAAGTCAATCCAGCCATCTGCGAGAACGAATCGAGTGCACATTTATATAGTTATATACACACAGACATACATTTTGAGATATTGAAAATCGGCCTTCCGGACTTCGGTTCAAAATAGAGATGGTTGGGTTCGGGTACAGGGAAAGTAATGTTTGTCGGGCTCGGGTGTTGATTTTTTCATTTTCATCGGATACTGGTTAAAAAATTTGGTCGGGTTTCGGGTTTTTTTCGGGTTCGAGTCGGGTTTGAGTTTGGAAGGGAAATTAATCTCGGGTTCGGGATGGGTATGGGTAAATGTTTTTTTATTTTCGATCGGGTACGAGTCGTGTTCGGATTTGAAAAAATGCTTACCCGACCATCTCTAGTTCAAAAGTCGGTTATCACTTTTTGCAAATATCGGGCAACTAGCTATAGAGTATTATGTGAAATCTCCTCACAAATTGTGTTTGTGTGAACCGATTTTCACAAACATAGATTCAAACGAAAGGTCTTGTGGTCCCATGCAAAATTCCTGAATATTATTTGGATGCGACTTCCGGTTCCGGAATTATGGGGTAAAATGTGCAAAAATTGAGAAAATAAGTGCACTAACTTTTCTCAGAGGTGGCTGAACCGATTTTCACAAACTTGGGTTCAAATGAAAGGTCTTGTAGTCCCATACAAAATTCCTGAATATTGTTTGGATTCGACTTCCGGTTCCGGAGTTATGGGGTAAAATGTGAAAAAAAAAATGAAAATATGTTTTCTAGCTTTTCTCATAGATGGCGCGACCGATTTTCATAAACTTAGGTTCAAATGAAAGGTCCTGTGGTCCCATACGTAATTCCGGAATTTCATCTGGATCCGACTTCCGGTTCCGGAAATATAGGGTAAAGTGTGTTAAAAATTGTATACCATCACTGAAAAGGGCGAAGAACCGTAAAAAGTTTTCTAAATCGACCTCAAATCTTTTCTAAATAATAGTTTTTATCAGTAGACGGTCAAGCAAACCGATTTTGGTTATTATTTCTAGAAATCGAAGAAAATTATTCTGTAGAATACCACAGTATTATATATGATAGTATGATTTATATGAGAAAGGCATCATTACACCACTAGGTGGATTAAAACAGGTTTTTACAGTATTTTTATTAGAAAATTCGACTAATTTTGGGCAAATCACTAATACAACACATTTTTGAGGGGTTTGTCATTTTCGACTATAACAATTTGAAACAAAAAAAAATGGTAAAATAAGTTTGGATCTTTCCCGACAGAGAGTATGCAAAGTGGCTTTTTGTAACAAAGTCTACATGTCCAGAAAGTTTCATTAAAATTTGAGAGGGTGCTGTGAACATTTATTCGAGTTGGCGCGAAACTCATCAAATGTGGAAAGTATTTTATATGCATAGAAAAAGATACCTATATTGCATATCTAAGCAGCATATTCAGAATCTGTGCGCCTAAGCCTTATTTTCTTGATTTGTATACTGAAATTTCAAATGAGAATGTATCTTTGATGATGATAGAATTTAGGGCATTTGACTACTAGAACTTTGAAATTATGTTTCATATTTTAACGTTTTTGTTACCAACTTTTCATTAACATTAAGGACAAAATTTTGATTATCATACAACTTGCTGAATAGCCTCAATTGAACCTATCATTTGGCATTGCTTTCGATATTAGAAGCGACGTCTCACAATCAGAATCCTGCTGTCATTGTTTATAATTAACAGAATCGAGAAGATTGCTTTGAATGCTGCATTTTTCAATTAACACCCAATGCGAAATCTACCACATCAATTCGAGAACGCTTTCAAATCTGTAAGTCTCGACTATCAATGATAATCTGATTAAAAAGCTTCATAAAAATCACCTTCGTTATATTTCAACAACATTGTTTTAGTGCATCAATTGGAGTTAAACGTCAGTGCCAACGCTCGAATCGTTTTTCTCGTATGATGAGCTCACATTTTGTCCATTAATTTGTGCAAGGAAAATTTTATGACCCACTTCGTGCGGTGCCTGCTATCGTCGAGCCTGTCTGAACGGCTAGCCAACTCGGTCTGAGCTCTCCGCTTTCTTCTGCTACGTGGTCGTCACCGAAGCTGTCATAATTGGTCGTCTGGTGTCATCGTAACTCGCCTACTTGGAACAGAATTAGCACTGATAACACAACCTAACCAAACAATTCCTGGAAGACATCGGCGACGCCACAAGAGTACCCTTTTAATAGCCTTCGTAAATTCCATCAAACTCTCCGATCTGTGAATTTTGTACATGAGTCGCATGCAGCTCGTATTACTCGTGCTGGTTTGGTTGTCCCGGCACAAACATTCGGTAAGACGCCAGACGAGCCAAAGTTATGGGATGGAAAGTTCATTCCATTTCTGGTCAGTGAAGGATGAGCACGTCTAATTTAACGATAATTATTCAAATTAGGAAAAGAATGCACCCGGTCGACTGGAGGTTTTATGAATTTATTAGATTTATTCTACATGATCGAACAATTACTCTGGAGCTAAAAAATGCATTATGTTAACCATGATAAATTTTAGGTATAGGGAGCTGATTGGATAAATCAATCATTTGATCGATTGAAGTTGATTGAAATTAAGGTTAAACCCTATGCGGGTCATTTATAGAGTATCCCTAACCCGGAACGCCAGTAATGTTAGCTTCTGGTATAGCACCAGCATGACAATAAAATAACTGATGCTCAGATGTTCGGTGAAAGGGTCGAAATCGTCACAGTAGGTTAACAGTTTGGCTAATCTTATTCGAATCAGTCATTTAATTCAATATAACTTAACTACTGAGCCTATTAGAGGTGCTGCCTTTTCGAAACTACAGTCTTTTTTGATAACAACTCTTTGTTTTAATTATTTATCTCAAAACTTATCGAGCATCCGTAGAAAAGTATAATAGTCGTTTGCTATTTAGTAACTAACTAATTTATCATTTGGATATGGACAATCGTTTGGTACAGAACATGAGGAGGTTTTATGCCTGTTGGAGGCAGATATCAAGTGAGTTTCATCTCCAGCGGGCTTTTTTGAGGTCCACATAAAACAAAATGAAAAAATAAAATGTATCATTGGGAGGATCGAAAATGTTGTTGTTCACTCACAGATGTTCAAATCGCGGTAGGTGACTTTTTCAGTAATAATATTGTTTAATGTACTGCTGCCAACAAATGTTTATTTGTGCTGATATATCAGTAGAATGAAAATGTTTAGTTGTTCAGCTGTTCAAAACTCGTTAAAAGGTTAAACAATTCACAACCGAAATTTAGTGCGTATATCTTATGAAAGCGAAGCGATTTATTCATTTAAAGCTTTAGCAAGGGAAAGCTTTATTGTCCTTCTCCAGCAGACATAAAACCTTTTCATATTTTGTACCAAGAGATTACATTTGTCCAAATGATACAAAGCAACAGATTATCGTAATCTAAACTTCTATGAAAGGTAAAGCAAAGTCTTGGCATTACATTCCTTTTGGGGAATTTCACCTTTCTATTTCAACAGACTTCGCAGCCGATTCTTAGCGTACAGAATCATTGCCTGGCTAGTGCTATGGATCCTACTGACACTAAGAATCCTTCCGGATCGGGGCTCGAACATACGACAACTGGCTTGTAAGACCAGCGTCCTATACATTGAACCGCCAACCCAGCTGCAAGATAAAATATCTAAAAATATGATATTTTATAGTGTCGCGAGACAAACGAAAATTGCAAAAGTTAGAATGATAGATACAGAAATGGTTTGTTTAGATCCGCAGTTGGGTCTAGTATGCGGAAGACTGAGGAATGGATTCAATCGTAAGTTACGTCGATGGATGCACAAGTTTTGCTGTTGACGAAGATCTAAGTAATTTATTCGGGATTGCATAAAATTGAACAGTTTCAATTCACAGCTTATCGATTTGATAATATTGTGCCCAAACAGCTAAAGTATACCCCAATATTAAGCAGGACTAGAGCGCAATTTAGCGATTTTAGACAGTGTATGTTGTAGATGTTTTATTAAATGCGTTTGTAGTTTATACAAATGGTCGGGGAAAAGGAAGAAACATATTTCTGAGACTCTTATTTTCGAAACTATTGGTAACACATATTTTCATATTTTGACAAATCAGAGATTCAAATTTCTGTGAAGAAATCACAAAAATATATGTGAAACAATAAAACAAATGTTAACATTTGAACGTGTGGTATATCATACAGTGGGATAATACAGTAGTATTTTTTTCCATAGGAAACCGTTAGCCGATATAAGAATCTGAATTCTGATTAGATGAAGTCTTGAAAAAGTTTCTTGTCATCAGAAAATCAATTCAATTTTGTTATATCTTCGAATGGTGGAATTATGAAGGACATGAGCGCAAAAAATTGTCAAAAATTTAGGATTTGATGAAGCTTCGAAAAGGAAGTATACATCCATAACTAATTAAACGTTAGAAACATATCAGATGGGTTTGCGAGACTAACATCACCGTTGCTTTTAATGAACACTCACCAAATCTAAGTGATTCTTGCTATGAATGTATAGTTCTATTAAAGTTGCAACGGTCATTTAGGGGTTAGCCAAATTTTGTGCTAAGGCACATAACCGTTTTTATTATTTTTTATATGTGCCATAGCACAAAATTTGATCAACCCCCTAATGACCAAACCTGTATCGACCAGAAAAAAATCGAAAACACGTTTTCGTTCGGCACGTCAGTGTCTTTACACTCCCATGCAAAACACAAGAGTGTTCTGCAAACAGCAGAAACTTTAAGTCTTCAAATTGAAACTAACGAAAACGCATTCAGTAGTAGACGAAACGTAAAAAATGTTGCAACGTTGTGCAGTGTTCATAATAATTTCATTACATTTCTGTTATTGTAGGTAAATTTTATATATTCATGAGCTGCTTGGTTTTGGGATTTCACACTGTAATTACGCATAACTTTTGGTATAATTGTGCGACAGTTCGTGACAATTAAACAGCTTTCGATTCAACAGTCAAGGAACATCGTAATATTATCGCTTCGAAACATCTGCATAATGATCTGAGTTGATTACCTCAACAGAATTAGTTAGCCAATACAAAGTACTGGTGCATAACTAAGTTTGTTTGTTTTTCTGTGTATAGCTAAGTAATAATTTACTCTATACATAGATGCCACTGTATTATCATTTACGCCTGCGAAGTATTATAAGACGAACAATGACATTATGCCGTAGGTTATAACTTTGATTCAAAGATTGCTATGAGCGTGCTACACTGTTTCAGTGTGGCTACGACTTTTATGATTGGCTAAGATACACGGCAAAGAAGATACATTTTTTGTTGCAGTTGCTGTGTGCAATTCATGAAAGACGACACGAGATTATATTGGTTTTACACCTTCAGTACTTTATCGAAGCAGCACGGAACGCAAAAAACCACGACATGTACTGCTCTGAGCCAGCCAGGCGGTTCGGCAGTAGAGCCTCTTGTAAAGTGCTTCAGACAACTTCATCACTAGTGAACGATACCACTAGAAACGACCGCCATCGTATCCGACAGCGGCAATACCAAATAGTCAGGGAAAAAACTTTCATTTAATCATTCGACATGTGAGTTTCTAAACTGGGTAACACGAGACTGGTTTTGAATATGAACCTTGCAGCTAATCAGATCATTCTCCAGGATAAAAGGCGACACACATTATTTATTAATTTATTCCTTACGATATTGTTGTTTTTCGTACGTACTAATCGGCCATTTGTCATAATGTGCTTAGTAAACGAGTATATCATGTTATGGGTTTCGTTTCCTTTACAAACCATATCTGAAAGATTGACTTTAAGCATATTCTCTCATAAAAATTCTTTTTTTGTTATTTCCTAAAATTATTATTCTAATTTATTGACTTGTTTCAAAAAATGTATCGACTTTCGTTGAAAGGGACAAGTTTCACTGAATTACAGTCACAAAATGGTAATAAGATTGATTACTTAGACACATTTTAATGATTACTTGTGTAAATCTATTCGCTCGTATGACAAGAAAATCAAATGTCAGACTGAACCACTCATGAATGACATCTTGACCAGTGGTACGCTACGGGAAACGTTTATCCGCGAAAGCTACAACACCGTAAAATGCAGAGATATGTGGCATAACAATTTTTCCGATGACCACCCGAAAAACGCACGACTACTGGTGCAGTGGAGGCTTAATTATCAAATTCAATATTAAGGTCAATGAACTGTACATTCTCTGCCTGCTTTATCTCGTTTTCTTCTCTGGCTGTAGCTCCGCGCTTTCATTCGCGTCCGGGGCGGTGGTTCCTTGGCGCAGCTTGCTTCCACTGCCACTGCAATTCCAATACTTTGCTCGCTACAGCTAATGGCTACAACGTGCTGCTGCCGTTATCTATTCCCCTATCGAAAGTCACAACCATTTCTCTTGGCGGTCACCATCGTTGACCGTAATCATTTGTACTGTCATAATTAATCTTTCGATGGAAAACGTGCACTTACCCTTCTTCGGGTACGATTTTTTTTATTTCTCTGTTGAACCGCTGACTGCATTTTGGGTCCGTACTTGATTACTTGCCAGTACAGTAATGGGTATTTAGGGAAAGCAAATCTCGGTATTTTTTTCGAATGACAGCACAGAGCAAGATGATGTAATTTTTTAATGTACTTTGGTTCTATCTTTTATATGGTACGAATGCCGTTGCACATTGATTACAATAAATAGTAAATTTATCGCAACCCCGACCTCATGACAGTCTGACAGCAGTAAGACCCTATCTTGCCGCCCGTACCATGTCATCTGCTTTAATGCTTTTCAGTTGCAGGCCTGCAATTGCATCGTCGGTTGGTGTGTTGAAATGAGTACATAACGCGAATCCGCGCTCGGGCGGACGGTCATTGATCGCGCATACGACGTTGGCTCCGTTTGGTTGGATAACCACTTTGCACTACACAATGGATTGCTTCAAGTGGGCTTTGCGGTTGATGCCGGCAACGTAGTTGGCTTCGGTGGGTTTTGCTTAGACTGCTGGTTCGTTTGGTGAAGACGGAACCGAGGCAAAATCGTAGGTCTGGATTAAAATTAATGAGTTATGATGGAAGGGCTAATTTTCTCGATTGCATCGTAAGTAATCCGTAGGTGGCCCAGGAAAGGCTGCTGCTTCAAGCTTTTCCGCGCAGATGTTATGTTGGCAATGGATTATTTTTCATGGCGAAACTTCCACCAGTGCGGTGTGCGGACACAGTGTGACGAATTCTCCATGCAGAGTGTGTGAGGACCGGTCAACGAACATTCCATAGTGTCAACTGACAGGGTCGTTGAACTGAGAGCTGTTGTAAATGATGTAATGCGCCATGCCAACTCTTGAGTGCTAACTCTTGGGCTGATGCACGTCCACATGATATATGGATTGACAAGGATGGCATGACAATCGTAGATAAATTAGTGACATTCGTACTAGAGCGGTATTATTTTGAATATATGCTCAAATATAAATTGTTTGCAGTGTATTCCTTCATATCAGTGAGTTTGACGTGTCTAAGTATACCAATTCGAAAAATTTAACTACATTGATATTTTTAACCTTTACGACTGTAAAATTGCGGTAAAACCGGAATCAACTTTCATTTTTGTTCCTAAGAGGCAAGTGTTATTAAAAGCTCTGTATCTCTACATTATGCCATTGTGAAAGCAAAATGAAACTAGAATAAAGTATCCGTAGATTCATTCTACTATTCGAATTGATGCATCAATTATATCTAGAGCTGATTTTTACCTTATGATCAAAAAAGAACCGGAATTTTCATTTTAAAATTCCCGCGCTTGTCCAATCGGTAAACTTTTATTCTCTCAACGTTGGCAACACTTTTATACACATTCTGTCACATTTTGACGCATATCGTACGATTAGTTTTTGTTTGGCGTCTATATAAAGAAGTTGAAAAATTTTCGTGTGGCGATTTTTATAATGGATGAAAATTTAGAACAACGTGCGTGCATCAAATTTTGTTTTGCAAATGGATTTAAGTGTTCCGAAACGTTGAAAATGTTAGAAAAGGCTTTCGGTGGATCGTGTCTAGGAAAAACACAGGCATACGAGTGGTATAAACGCTTCAAAGGTGGTCGTACAAGCTTGGATCATGATGAGATCCCTTGCCGCCCAACATATGTTACTGAAGAAAACATTGAATCGGCGAAGCAAATCGTGTTGCAAAATCGTTCTGTACCGATTAGAGAGATTGCTGTGTTGTTGGGCATCTCTTATGGATCACCCGAACACATTTTAACTGATGTTTTGGGTTTGAAACGCGTCGCATCTCGGCTGGTGCCAAAAAAGCTGAATTTCATTCAAAAACAGCATCGTGTTGATGTGGCAAAGAGATGATTTCCAACGCAGATAGTGACCCCACATTCATCGAATGCATCATAACTGGTGATGAGGTGTGGATCTATGAATATGACGTCGAAACCGCACAACAATCGACCGAATGGCGCTTCGAAGGCGAGCCGTTGTTCTAAACTTTCATCCATTATAAAAATCGCCACACTAAAAATTTTCAACTTCTTTATATAGACGCCAAACAAAAACTAATCGTACGATATGCGTCAACATTTGACAGAATGTGTATAAAAGTGTTGCCAACGTTGAGAGAATAAAAGTTTACCGATTGGACAAGCGCGGGAATTTTAAAATGAAAATTCCGGTTCTTTTTTTATCATAAGGTATATCAGGTTTGCTCAAAATCCCGTTGCTAAGTTCGAACCCAACACAGTTTCGTGAAAAGTGTTCGTTTTATAAAATTACCCTGGGTCAGTTTCAGTTTTCTCAACTAATAGTACTGTTGTTGTACCGTTTAATTCTACTATGTCACGTAATTACACTCTCAAAAATTCACTATTTTCACAAAAGTGTATCAAACGTTAAAATTACAGAAATGTATTGTATATGGAATACGTATCTGTATTATAATGTTTGATACACTTTTGTGAAAATACTGACTTTGTGAGAGTGTAATGACGTGACATAGTAGAATTAAACGGTACAACAACAGTACTATTAGTGACAATATTCTACTAAAAGCTCAAACGGAAATCTAGTGAGTTTTTTCAAGTGAAAACGACAGAATATTATGGTATATGTTGCATAACCCAAAAATGATAGACTATATTAGAAAAATTACCACTATATTAGAAAAATAATCACACATCACAGAGAAAAGACATCCAAGCTAGTACAAAGTTTTTCAAACGCATACAATTGAAAACCTAAAATCACCGTTGCGTACGACTTTGCACGCATTATTTACCATTGTATGGAAGCTAGAACGCAAGAGCCCATAAGCAACTGCTGGACTGCTCGCAGCGCCTCTACAGGAGAATTGCTACTTGGTGATTGTTTTTTTTAAACAACCGTTAAATTATTTACACACATTGAAATCTCTACTTGGATGTCTGTTATCTGTGCCTATTTCAAGTCGGACATTTTCGAAAATCTCAGAGAATAAATAGACATATGTGTAACTATGATTTTTTCTCAAAATTTGTTTAGTCAACCATTTTTCCGAGGCTAAAAACCCGCACCTTCACATTCGTTGAAGTTTACTCTCAAGTGAGCAATTTGTACTCACTTTTGCTTATTTAGTTCAAATGTCAAGAAGTGAATTATATTGATTTAGAAAACTGAGTAACTTCTATTCTGTTTCTAAATTGACAACGAATTTTGCTCACCGTGCTTTGAAAACGTTGTGTGAGGAAATTGTGGAAAACTTGATCGTAGAATTACCGGTTGTCGACGAAGGTAAGTTTGAAGTTGTTCTGTTCTGTCAAAAATATGTTTGAAGTTGTTCGACGAAAATTGTAAATATGTTTTATCATGTTGTCTGTTGATAACTAAATAATTTATTAAATATAGATTTAAGTTGATTAAGTTCATTCAAACTATTTTTTCCTTTTCTAGAAATGAGTAAATGTTACTCAGAATTTGACAATTTGAATTCTTTACTCGAATGTGACTAAATCTAACTTTACTCACTATTTAGAATATCCGCTTTTAGCGAAAGTGAGTGAAATTGTACTCACTTTAGAGTAACATAGAACGAGCGCGTAGGGCTTAACGCTTCCCATCAAAGTATGCGCAATATTTCAAACACACCTCCACTCTTTATTCGATTTTTGTCGTTTTTGAAGACCTTGTTTATCGGAGTTTTCCCTTCATAATATTTGACACTCTGATGGATTTGTCTTCTTCGGCAAAACATATACATCGTCGGCTTCATATCACTATCACCGGTGTCACGTAATGCACGATGCCGAACCCGGCCAAAACAGAGTGGGACTGGAGGGAGAATATAGTAGGTACTTGTGGAGGCATTCTTCGTTATGTATTTGGTCGTAAACGGCGCCGGTCTTTATGTACAGCTTGCTGAATTTATCGCATCCACAGATTGCCGACCACATCAAGTACATCTTAGTTAATATGAAAATAGTGACAATATTCTACTAGCACTAACACGGACCTTTTTTCTTTCGGAACATCCCGGTGGGAATTGACCACCGTATTCCGTTTAATGGTTCGATCTGGCACCTTACATTAAAGACATGAAGTCCAACTCGTTTCATTGTCTGCCGGACGAACCAGATGGAAGGAAGAATTTACCTGCTTGACCACGCCCTAAGTCAAAAGGTTCGGATTGCGTAATTCAAATAATCCGAAGATTCATGGAGTAGCATTTCTTCGCTTTTCTTCCACTGCCGCTAGGTTGTCTGAGTCTCGAATAAAGAATTGTTCCACACGGAACATGATCGAATTGTCGATTCCCAACTTTTTCGCTGTGGCCTGAATTTTCCACGACCGGGTCCATTTCTGGTCGAAGCACTTCTTGCTTTAATGCCTTATCGATAACCACTTTACAGATTGTCACAAAATTTTGCACTTGTAAACATTACACTCTAAATTCAATCAATTTACACCTATTTGAATAAAATGTTATGCTTAGAAAAAGTGTTGTAGCAAAATTTCTACCTGCTTTCGAGAAAAATGCGTTTAAGTTTTTTGTCTATAAAATCGAAGGAAACAATTTATTACTCTAGGTTTAACATTTCCAAAAAATCATATTTTCTCTTTTGTATTTTGTTATAATGAAACATTTCAAGAATAATTTGTCGAAAAATTTCGAATAATAATCGAAGCTTTTACTTCTTTGTAGTATGAGATAAGCAAAGATAAAGGCCCATAATTTTCTTGAAATGTTTTACTGTAAGAAAATACAAAGAAAAATATAGATGATTTTTCAAAAGTGTTAGGCCCTACCTGCCCCATAAATATGACGAAGTTACAGCTGAAACAATTTTCCAATCTTTGCAAAAATTTGATAAAAACTTGTCATTCAGAAACCAGAATGTAATTCTACAGATTGAAAGAAATAAATGACGATCTTTCTTCTAGAAGCAGCCGTTTCTCGGTACAGTTTTGAGCTAAAGTGTACATGACTAGCCTGGCGAAGAAAGTAGACTTTTTTACATTGTGGAATTGACATGTCAACCAAAATACAATGGATCAATGGGATCTAGTAGAATAGCACGGAAAGTGAACAAAGAGAAACTGTCATTTGCAATTTGAAACTTTACAAATAACGAAAATAACAGAATTTGTAGATCTCAAACTAAAAATATTTAATATACGAGGTGAATCAAGCCAACGAAAAGTAAAAGGTCAAACTATTGTACTGACTGATCCACATTTGATAATAACCTCATGTATCGGAAGACAATAAAATCGACTAGCTTAGCCTGCTTGAGGGCTATCGTGTAATGATTTACGACCCATCAACGAATGAACAATTCCGTGAAACCAGTTTCACACGGAGATATCCATCAACAGAAGAAGTCCGACTTCTATTGACATCTAAATCTAATGACAAAACGACAGGTTCTACTTTTTATGTACTGAACCATTGAAGGTCACTTCTCAACGAAATAACGAGAATGTTTTGCGATGTTCGTATGTTCAGCTCTGTCTGATTTGAGATGAGAGTATGCTGTGATATCGTTAGATTTCAAGATAATTCTAAGGATATAGTTCAGTGCCTTGACACATGAAGCGATTTTAGATTTGGATTAATTTATCTGAAGTCATCGTTGGCATCGCTTTTGAATCCTGATTCGTTTTTCTTAATTTTATAGACAATCAGATCGATTTGATTGAGCCGATCCAAGAATTTTTTTGACAATTTCAATAACCTTGAAATCATTTTCAAGAATTTGTTTTTCTCGAGGAGAGTTCGTAAATCTGCTAGAATCTGAAAAAAAAAACATAAAGCTGCTCCATACTCTCTACTCGTGCGCTGGAAACACACAAAAATGCGTTAGCAATTGTTTCTTTATTGTTTTTCTCTTGCTTTGTCACGCTCTGATAATCACGTCGACGTATGCCGAAGCTTACGTGATATGGCGTTGATGGCTACTGTGGCCACAGTTTAGACGCACCGTGTAACTGACAGTTTTACTTTAACTTAGAGGAATGGATAAATTCCTATTTGATCTCTCAATAGTTTGGAAGAGCAACGGAGAAATCATGAAATCGAATACAACTTGTGTTTGCTGTGTTAAGCGCTGCGTGTCTCGAACTGAACATTGGAATGCCAAGGTAAAAGTTGGAATTGATCAGGACCGATTTTTCACAATAAATACATTTATTATGGCATTTCAAGTTGATGGAATGTGGTTAGTGAATACAGATCAATTGAAAGTACATTTAAACGAAGGAATGTTTGAAACATCCAGAAGCAAATCAATAGTATTTTTAAGAAGTTTAAAATAAAATATAGACACCATTATTTCAAAACTGTTTGAATTTCAATATACATTTAAATGTGACTGCCTGTATAGATTCTAATCACAATAAATATACAGAATTTCAGCACATCTAAGCTAATGCAATGTGTCATGTCAAAAAATTGTATTCGAAAATAATAAAACGATAAATACTGATTATATTATCTATTATATTGTTATAATGTTAACGTACTTATATAATTTAAAATCGTAACAACAAAAAAATCGCCCATTTCGAGGACAACTTTTAAATGCTTTTATGCAACCGATTGAATCAAACTGTAGAATGAGAAATCGCGGGTGTCATCCTACGCTTATCTCGTTGATGTGTTGGTTGACTATCCTGTATGGTTCTTACCAACACATAGATGCGATGGATGAGAGGAAGTCTGCGTCAAATACATTTTGAAACACTTCTTGATTTATACGTGCGAGCTATTTTGCCGTGCGCTGTGTAGAGTGTGGAAATCAAGACAGGAAAACTGCATCAATCATGTGCAAAAGTCGCTCCTTGCTCGCCTGCCACATCATCGACATAATGCATTAGACAACGTTTGGTATAGATGTACCAGCTAGTGTTTCGCATATTCATATCGCTCGACACACTTGCAAAATTCACGAATAAATCTTCCAGTGTGTAAGTATTAGTATGTCTGGAACTGTGAAGATGATTGCTGATTGAATCTAAAGGACAGTATGGAAAAAACGGGCGGTCAGAGAGCGGTAGGGTCTTTGGAAGGGTGTCTGTGTGCAATATAAAAGAAGCACCCGCAAAGGTCGGGAGCAACGGGAACGTGGGGTGGTTTCATATGGAAAACGGATTCGAATAACCGAGACCGCAGATTGTCGACTTACAAATACTGTCTGCCGACTAACTACACGCATACAGATACAGGCCCGATATGCTTGCTCGTAGGACTCATTTTGGCGATATGCTGCTGTTACACCTTTTTCACCAGACTGACTACTGCCGCGATGTAGCGGTAGTCCTCGTCAAGACAAAGGAGTAGTGTTGCCAGATGTGTAAATGAAAGCAATAATTGAAAGGACATTCACTAAATAACGGTAATACAGAACCGGTAGAGTTTTACCAATTCGGAATATTTGTCCGAAATTCCAAAAGACCTTTCTGGAATTTTAATAGAACATGTACTATTTGCACACTCTACAAATACCAAGTTATAATTTGTTGATTTTTTGCGAAACACTAGTCTCTTGTTTCTAGTTTATTCTTTAGTTAGAACATAGCGAAAATTCCTAAACAACAAAAAATCTTTTGCTACTGAATTTAACATGTATATGTTGTTTTATTTATCTAACAACATCAACTATTTTATTCGAATGCTTATTTAGAATACAAGAATGAATATAACTTATCAAAATGACATAGTTTACTTTCAAATATTGGACGCACAATCATATCAGACACCATTAATTATTTTTATATGTGAATTTAATTTCGTCGTACATTAATCCCTGCAATCCCATCCACAGATCAAGATCGGGAATGTAATCACACTCACCTCGTACTTAAGCCCAGCCAGTCGCAGCCATGTCTCTACCTTGAGACAGTACGGTGACATGGATGGCAGCAGTGGGGTCCTGGTAAATTGGTACAGATACACGACATCTTTTTCGAAGTTTGCCTTGTGGACCGTTGGCTTTACTTCTTTCTCCTTTTTGGCCGGTGCAGCGGCTGCTTGGTCCGTGCCGGATGTGGCCGCGGCATCACCTGCACCTACTTCGGCAGCGTGATTTTCTGTGACGGCTTTCTCACCATCGGCAATCTTTTTATCGCCCTCTGCGCTGACCGTTACGGCGGCAGCACCATCTTCCTTTTTCTCCGCCCCGGCTGCTGGTTGTTCGGTTTTCTTCTCTTCCTCGGTTGTCAGAGGTTTGTTCTCGACTTCTGTTGCCATTTTCTTCTGGATTCTTTGTAGGGTTTCTGGTTAGAAATAATCTGGCAGAAAAAAATCACGCACACCACGCTATATAATATTCGCACTTTTGTTCACTATTTTTTTCACCTTCGGCCTGTTTTAAATAGCCGGAAATCACTTGAGGTTTTCAGGTCAGATTCGAAAATCCTTGCCAATCACTGTCGCTTTTCACACAGCACCTGTTTCACATAAAATTGTATCCAAATGCGAATATCCCTCGGTTACTCCTGACTTTTTTTTCTGATCGAAGCAATCCGCTTACCCCGTTCTGAAGGAAAAAATCCGGTTTTTCGGCAGGCTTGAATCGACTAATGAAAGCACTGATATAGGGACACAGATGAAAATCACAAACTCAATAATTACACGGTGCTGTACCGGGCCTCAATATGACAGGAGAATTTTCGATTTCACTGTCGAAATAAAGAAAAATCTGCGTTTTATTAAACTTTTCAATTAAAACACCGATAGAGACAGATTTTCAAACGGGGTACAAAAATGTAGCTCCACTCTGTTGACGCTAGGGCGGTTGGCTCTATACAAAACTAGGCGGCTGTGGCTGAACGAGCTGCTGCTTCTACTGCGTTGATTCGACTCACAAAGAGGAACATGACGCGAAAACGCAAAATACGTTCGTATACACCGACGATCCCTACGAAGCAATCGAGAGTTGGCGTCCTTTTACCAATACCAATGCCATCGAACTGAGCGAAGAGAGAATATGTATGCTTTGGCGCGTATGTACTCTCTTCTCTTCCAGAAAATCTCCAGCTACGAAGATATGAGTATTAAGCTTTGATAGTAAAGAAAAGTTCAAAACAGAATTGAAGCTTTTAGACATCCACATGCTGGTTAGTGTCATTTTGAACTGCTCACTTGAAATTATTGCACTTTCTGTTTTATGATTTTCAATTTTAAAATATTGCGCACTAGTTGCGACGGTGGAAATCGGTGTATGTTTAGCATTTTTGCAGTAAACTTGAGTTAAGGATAAAAAATAGAGAGAAATGATTGAAACTAATTTTCTTCCCAATCCAACCAGATTATAATAAGAAGAAAATATAATATTTTATCGAGCAATTATTGGGTAAGGAAAATAGACGGCAGTAGAGACACCAGAAAATCGTACATCATTCCCCAGCCGAAGAATCAAAGAGAGATTCGTTTGTTAGGAAAAAAGATTGATAAATAAATAACTGTATCTGAGAACTTGTATCGTCAATGTTCGTTTTACGTTTTTTTTATTCTACCTGTTATATTTTGTTGGGTAATGGAAAAAAGTTTCACATTGGGTGTGTTTGCTTGTTGCATATGTAGATAAAACTGTGTATTCTTTGATGATTTTTTAGAAGCTCCCATATAGGACTTAGACAAAAACAAATGACAGTTTAAAACAACCACTTAATTTTCGCAAACAATTCCGCAAAAGCAGCCAACCATCTGTAGTTTTGATTTTCAAATCACCTGACTTGGAAAATTGATTGCAAATTCATTGACGCTAATAATTAGTAACTTTGATATTGTAATTGTACCGGTTCATAGGTGAAGATATTTATTAACAATTATCCGCTCCATTTATCATTTGAAATAGGACAGGACTTGGTCAAAAATTTGTAATTTGAAAAGCGTAAATATTTTCGTTTTACTTCATATGTGAAAGAAAAAACATTTGGGATTAAACAGTTTATTTGAGATTATACGGTTTATTTGCAACTCACAGTCTTCTAAATAAGAAGTTAAGACACAATTTTTAGTGTGAGGAATGTGCCTGATTATGTTTATTGATTTTGTTAGTGTTTGGTTCTATGGTCGTTAGAAAAACTCACAAGTGTTCTCCCACTCAGTAATAACTATACGATTTCTCAGTTTCGTAAACAAGACTTTGAATCTTTGTTCGCCAGGATATGACGAAGGAATCGCAGTAACATTTTTGTAAATAATGTTTGATAAGCCAGAATAAAGCTTGGCAATGAACTGCTGAATCTAAAAATCCACAAAATCTCGATTAAACATAGACATAAACTTATTTTTTACTTGTTTTACTGATTGCTCAATCAACTTACCTTGTAATTGTTAATCTGGTTTGTTCAAATTTGTAAACAGATCCAAATAGTGATATCAAAATATAACTATAACCAAAGACATCATATTAACAAGATATCCAGCTCTCACATTTCCCGAACAAATAATTGGCAACATCCTTTTTTGCTAGCATGTCGCCCTCAGGTGAGTCCGCATCGAATCTCATACATAGAAGTAGAGGAGAGAAATGTCAAATTCGTACGCGCCAAAATAGCAGGGCTGCGCACCCATACAATTGACATGACATGTTGAATGAGACGCCGTGCGATGGCGTTGCTGAACTGAAGATTGAGATCGCACCAAGCTGACAGGGTCTGCTATAACTCACTCACGTTGTCGATCACTATATTAGGGATGTTAGTTTAAGCGTGCATTCGCTACATGAAATCAAAGACATCATATTAACAAAATATCCAGCTCTCACATTTCCCGAACAAATCATTGGCAACATCTTTTTTTGCGAGCATGGTGCCCTCAGGCGAGTCCGCATCGAATCTCGTACATAGAAGTAGTGGGGAGAAATGTCAAATTCGTGCGCGCCAAAACAGCAGCGCTGTGCACCCATACAATTGACATGATATGTTAAATGTGATGCCGTGCGATGGCGTTGCTGAACTGAAGATTGAGATCGCTCCAAGCGGACAGGGTCTGATGAAATGCAACATGCTTACCAGCGAGAAAAGTCCACTACAACCCTGTTACATGTTGTTGTGTACAACATTGAAAAATCTTGGGCTTGGAAGTTTTCCTAGATATTGAAGGTTCCTTCGTTAAAGTGTCTCTCAATTCAATTCTGGAAGCAGCATGTGGTCATGGCATGCCTTCAAGAATCACAAATTGGATACACGCAATGCTTAGCAATCGACTTCTTTGTTCATCGCTTCGACAAGCAGAGATTAGAAAGTCTGTAGGTGTCCTCAAGTTGGTGTACTATCCCCACTTTTATAGAGCATAGGCTGTGAACCATTTCGCGGTTAAATTTGTTACTTTGTGTCGAGTAGTTAATAATAACTAAAACTGCGGCCCATTTCAACGTTCAATGGACGGAAAGTTATTTGGGTTTATTTCCACTGGAAATAATTTCAACTAAAGAAATAATATTAGCATTTTTATCGCAAGATTTTTTTCAGTGTCGGAAAATAACCATTGATCTGTCAAAAATAACCATGCTCTCGAGCCACGACGTAAAATACACTGGTGGCGTGTTAAGACAGTTTTGGTTGTGTTGGTAATTTTCTCATGAAATTAAGTATGGCGCGCCAGGATTCAAGCATGTAAACATAAACAAACGACCATTTCAGATCGGGATTCCACTTCTTTTGTTCAAGTTAAATACATCGGGATTATTCTTGATTCTAAACTGATTTGGTCTGCTCATATTGACTTCAGATTTAAAAGAGCTTTCATGGCTTTTGGCTTGTGCATTCCGTCTTAAGGTTACAGGACTTTGGAACAGTAACTTTATCAGCAAACACACGAGTAGCAACCTCTGGATCTACCTACCGAAAAATTGTAGTAAATACTACATGTTTGAAAGAAAGGTTTAGAAAATGGTTTAATTTGTTTAATTTTGAAATTTTCATTTCGCAAAAGAGTAAATCTATGTTTAATTTCTTTTCGTAAATCCTTAACTATGTTTTTCATGGCAGGATCACGAGAACGTTGATATTGACGTCGACGAACATTCTTCAACCGAATGAGCAGTTGAAGATTGTCATCGATGATAGAAGAATTTAATTTAGTTTGAGCTTTGGGAACTGAAAGTTTTCTAGCTTCGATAATGTAATGATTCAAATTATCAATGTCGATGTCCGCAGAATTTTCTAAAATAGTTTCATGATCCACATGATTTTCATTGTGAGATCTGTAATCCAACCAATTAGCTCTATGATAGTTGAATATAGAACTAATTGGATTAATTAAAGCTTCGTTGGAAAGTCTGAATGTTACAGGAAGATGATCTGAGTCAAAGTCAACATGTGTAATCGGTTCACTACAAATGTGACTTTGATCCGTTAGAACCAGATCAATTGTAGACGGGGTTTTCACGGAAGAGAAACAAGTCGGATTACTAGGATGAAGAACTGTGAAGTAATCAGCTGAGAGTTGATTATGAAGTATTTTACCATTACTGTTATTTTGCCTACAATTCCACTGGAAATACTTAGCGTTTAAGTCCCCTATTATGAAAAATTTCGGTCGATATCTTGTGAGTTTTTGCAAATCGCCTTTAAAGAAATTTAATTTTTCGCCGGTGCATTGGAATGGCAAATATGCTCCAGCGATTAAATAAATTCCATGAATGGTTTCAACTTCGATTCCCAAGCTTTCAATAACTTTAGTAATTTGAAAGAAAGTAAAATTCGATGTTTAATTTGCCGTTGGACAAAAATGGCAACTCCACCACCCATTCCAGTAAACCTGTCAAATCGATGAACCACATAATGTGGATTACTTTTCATTTTGACATTTGGTTTAAGAAAAGTTTCTGTCACAATAGCAATATGAATTTTGTGAACTTTGAAAAAATTATAAAATTCATTTTCACTCGATTTCAAAGATCTAGCATTCCAATTTAAAATATTCAAATAATTATTTAACATCACTGTTAAATTTTAAATTCATTATAATATTATTTGCAAATTGCCATCCGATTTGAAATGCTTCAAAAAGTGATGAAGTCGAATTCATTCGGATGATCATTTGAAAAAGTTGATCTTGTAGGTAGATCATTTTATTTTCAGTTATATCGCCTAAATCAACTTCATTAAAAGAAGCGAATGGCATTGAAGGAATATTTGTATTCATTTTACCATTAACTTAGACCATTAGAAGAAGATAATATGGCCGATCTACCTATTAATAATTTGTTTTCGTCAGAAGATGAACTGCAAGGCGGTCCTGTGTTTTGATTATTTACATTAGAAGAATTATAGATAGAGTGATAGATTTCTACCTGTTATACTAGCATAACTGAAATTAGAAGAAGATGATGACGAGGTCGATCTACATGTCAATAAATTGTTTTCGTTAGAAGACGAATTGGCAGGCGTACATGTTTTTTGTTTTAAATTTGAAGAAATCAGTGCCTTAGAAGAATTAGGCGAGGCATTTGTAACGGTTTTTTTTTATTTTCAGGTATGTTCTGTAAATTTAAGGTCGTTGATTTGACTTGTTGTCTAAGCGAACAAGCGTTTAAAATTTTTTCCCTGACAGGACATTTAAAATAATTGGATTTATGATTTCCATCGCAATTTGAACATGAAAATTTATCAGTGGTTTCATTCATTGGACAAACGTCTTTCGAATGCGATTTACCACAATTCAAACACCGTATATCCATATGACAATTTTTGGTTCCATGGCCGAAGCCTTGGCAACGACGACATTGCGTTAAGTTTGCAATACGATTATACCGTTTATAATGTTCCAAATGAATTTTAATGTGGGAAATGAAACGTACTTTTTCTCAAGTTTTCAAATTGTTTACATCACTTCGATTGAAGTGTATTAGGTAAAGTTCATGGGAAATTCCAGAGCGTGGTTTCGCTCTTTTTTCAAAACCAAGCAATTCTTTTAGTTCATTTTTATTTTTATCGGTACTTTGATCATTTGATAAGCCTTTCAAGACAGCATTGAAGGATCTGTCTGATTTTATGTCATATGAATAAAATTTATGAAGTTTCTCGGACAAATATCGAATAAGACGTTCGTAATCTTTCAATCCATCAACCAAGACTCGACATACTCCTCTTCGTCCCATTTGAAATGAGACTTTTACTTCCGGGAGAAAAGTAGAAACCTCAGTACGGAATGCTTTGAAGTCGGAAATCATCACCGTCACTGGTGGCATAGATTAATGTTTCTTCCCAGAACGACAAGCGACCATTTTGGGAATTTTTGAAGAATTTTCTTCTATGTCGCTACAATCCGTTTCAGGAAGAATCTCGTAAATATTGTTAGACGGCATAGGATCAGCGGAAGGAAAATCCGTCCGTTGTCTTTTAATTTTACATTCAGATTCTATAAGATCGTGAATGTTATTAGAAAAATGTTGAATAACGTGTTGTTGCCTTTCCGGTTGGACGCAGGCATTTTTTAAATGAATGGAATTTTGAATTTTGAATAATAGTTCTTTGAATAGCTAACCTATAAAAAAGCTGATTAATTTCTTAGTCACTCTAATATCACTCTTTGTATCACTTAGTCACTCTAACATCACTCTTTGTATAGCCTTGAGAAAGGCTGACTAATTTTTAGTCTTTAAAAAGACTGTTAGTGATTCAGGTAGCCTTGAAAAAGACTGAAGCCTTGAATCAATGAAACTCTAGGTAGCCAGAAAAAATTTCCAGGAGCCAAGAGCTATACGCGTGCGGTGCGAACGACTGTTCAACACCGACTATATCCCTATAGATTATGCTACTAGCCACACTGGCATTGTGGTCTCAAATGGTTACTTGGGATGAGTATTTATTCGCTCCTAGTGACCCAACTCTCACATGAAGTTTTCCTTTCAAAACATTGAATGTGAGCTATCCTCCTCGTGAGGAATGGTTGACTGGTTATTTGGAACGACAACTTGATGAACACATAGTTTGTTATACGGACGGTTCTCTGTTGAATGGTCGTGCTGGTACTGGTGTCTACTGTCGTGAAATGAGGTTAGAGCAGTGTCGTTCACTTGGTAGATACTGTGTTATGTTCCAAGCAGAAATCTACGCGATTTTCCGTGGGATACAATTGGTACTTCAGCATATAATGTGTGGTGAACAAATTTATTGTTGTTCCAGTAGTCAGGCAGCCGTTCGAATGATTCACTGTCGATTCTAGTGATTGCATGTCGAACAAAAAACGAAGAACTCAGCAGTCCTGAACCAGCTTCACACTGTCAACTAGTTGAATAAAGGACAAGATTCGTTAATGGGCTGCAACCAAACGTACCAATACTGGCGTAGCTTGTAAACTTGAACTCAGACAAAAGCATCTTTACCAGGTTTGAATATGAAAATGTCAAAATGTCTACTCCATTTTTCCAAGCATCATTGCAGTGTTCCGGGCAGAGTTATGGCTAGATATTGCAAACTTAGCTATCACATAGTTACTATTCAGTGTGCTGAGTATTATTCGTGTGATTTGTGTGAAAGCGATTACGGTAAAAAATTTGGAAAATCATAAAAACTGGTAAAAATATGGTAATTGAATAAAACCTCCAACCACCGAGAGGATTTAGAGATTTTACAAAGTCTCTAAATTCTCTCGGGGGTTGGAAGTTTTACTTATACCGTTTTCGTTTTTGAACCTAGACGCGAGCGACTATGACTCCGAGTAAAACGAACAAGTGGTACGCGCCCTAAACAACAACCCATGAAAATAAACAAACTCGCATGGATGCGTGGTGCGACCCGAGAAAATTTTCAGAGCGAAACTACGCGATTGGAGTCCGATCTAGAGCGACCTCAGGTTGCTAAAACAAACATATTAAACGTTGTTTGGGCGCTCTGATCAATAACCGAAAACGGTATTAATGTGCATTTTGGCACCTGTCGATCGTTCAGCGTCCTTTCGGGGGTGCAGATCGATTTGTTTTTTTATGTTTTGTGCTGTTTTCCAACCTCACTACTTCACAATTCCCTTCAATGTTCCTTTTGTTCTTCCTTCCCACCAGGAAAATGATGAGAAGCATCACACGAAAAAAAACTACAAATAACTAGGGGAACGTGCTATTTGATCCAATTAGTTCTGATTCCTGATGTTCGAGTCACGACCTGGAAAGATTCATAGTGTCAAAAAGATCGTAGTACTAGCCATTTGATGATTCTGTACGCTAAGGGCATATTCAGGAGTGTTCTAGTTCTAGATGCATAATTTATGTCAGTTTTAAAATTTAAATCTAGAAATTATAACAAAATAAACTGGCAGCCCCAGCAGTGTTTTATCTGTGTTTCGAATATAGAAAAAATAGAACGGCAATGTATACCAGTTTTAAATTTGACAGTAGAACTGGTCGAATAAATAAAACTAAAACGGATTGCTGGGGATACGTTTGTTTCAGTTTCATTTACATTATAGACCACCCATATGAATCTTGCAGCTGCTGAATTTGCTCTAAGAATCGTGTGAAGTCTGAAAGGCCAAATTCCACAAAAGGAATGCAATGTCAGGACTTTGCTTGTTATTTTACCGTAATCATCAACTAAAACTTCTCTTTTCCTTTTCTTATATAAGTGTATAAGTGCTCTAGGATATGAACATGTGATATTGTCGTCGATGAACATTCTTTAAACGAATGAGCAGTTGAAGATTGTCTTCAATGTTAGGAGGAATTGAATTTAGTTTGAACTTTAGAACTGTGTTCTTCTGCCTATTGCTTATAGTAGTACACTATTTGGTGAATCGATGGTCAATGAGTGCGGATAATTTTTGATACGCTATGGTATATGCATGATCTTACTCATGGAATCATATTGTTTACAATTCTACAAAAGAAAAAAATATAAACATTCAACAGCCATCAATAATGATTGAGACATTCCTCAGCAAGATCGATAATGCTGATGAGAAGAGACACTTCATTCCGTCTCTTCGAATGAAGGTTGCTATCGTCAAGTCATTCTCAATATATCAACAATTGCCAGCAAACTATCAAGATTAGTATCAGCGTAGATGATTATTTATTCCTGCTTTGTACAAACAAGTTGGGTGCGCGAGTGCGTTCTCCAAAGACGATCATGCAAATACTGCTGGCACAGAATAAGTAATTAGGTAGTCACGGTCCCCGGTGAATTATTATTTTTCAAATCATGGATTTAGTCGTTACGTTGCCGAGATTAGCGCAACGCTAGCACTTTGTTATGCGAATCTGCGAATGCATTCCATCATGTATCATTTTATTACAAATTGAGTGTATAACTGAAAGTGAGACCAAAATAATATTAACCGTCAAAGTGATTCTGTTAAATTGTAGTCAATATGGTCATTGGATGAAATTAAACTTAAATTCTTCTATAACGAAATAGGCTATTTGTCATCTAGTCTAGGCTAGACTGCTTCGTATGTAACTAAGCAAAGAATGCATGTAGGTATAAATAGTTATTTTTCTTGTTCGAGACGATGCCTTCGATTATTCGACACTAGAAGAGTGAGCTTGACCGCAAATTCCATTATAACTTGTTAATTGCGCGACTACACCATCATCACTCGATAAAAAATCTGCAGGGCGGGAGAGGCTCATCAGACGCTATTTAAACATTTTCCTGGCGTTTGAGCTCTATCTACGATGACAGTTTGATGAAACGTGGGTGGATCATGTGCAATGAAAATGTGTCCTACTCGAGTTGGGATAGTCGGAGATACGTTCTTACTGAATTATGCTTTAATTGCTGACATATTTCAGTAGCCGTGGACATATGAGAAACCTCAAGTAAAATTATTGAAGTAATTAAGAATGTTCGTATCGTAAACCTATTAATTAGCTTTGGAGCCGACCTTGCTCTCCTAACTGTTATTGTACAATGAGCATTGAGATTTTCAATGCGATTTAATTGACTTTCGTATACACTTACCAAGCCAGTTGTCGTATGTTTGAGTCCCAACTAGAATGGATCATTGCATCAGCCATGCAATGGTTCTGTACACTATGAATCAGCTGCGATGCCTGTTGAAACTCAAGTTCGAACTCTACAAAAGGAATGTAATACAAAGGCTTTGCTACGCACTAAAGTTTTGTTGCTGAATCGTGGCGAAATATTTGCCGCTGTCTGCTCGGCAAAATCATAACTACGGAGAATCTCAGAAATCTTTGTAAAATATAGTTGAAATTGTCAATGAAAACAATACTGTTAGCAAAGCAAAAAATAAATCACGAATTGTCGAGTCATCGACAATTAGAGGTAGGAAGGATTTTGCTTTATTATTGCTTGAGATAACGAACCCAAAACTTGACATGGGGAAGTAAGATGTTTTATCAAAATATAAAATTAGTTCAACTAAAAATAATTAAAAATATAAATAATGCAAATGCTCATCTAGGAAAATTTGTTTCTAGTACTTCTCAACACCTCTACCTGGATATAAGCAGATATCTAAAAGAATATATGAAAATTTTTATATAATTTGTTTTTTTCTGCAATGACTCACCACTACTGTCATATACCATTCGACTCAGCTCGACGGACTGAGCTAATGACTGTGTGTGTATGTGTGTATGTTAGGGATGTCCGATACCGAGTCGATACTTTGAGGTATCGATACTTTCTTTCAAGAATCGGGTATTTTTGGTATCGATATCGGATCAGAGCGATACTGTTAGTATCGATACTTTTGGTCTCGATACTTACAGTATCGCAACAGATTGAAGTCAATTCCCATTACGACGAAACTTTTTTTTATGTTTCAATTATAAAGGCTTTAACATTAGAGTTATTTGCTTTTACGGGCCAGAAAAACTTTCTATGTGCGGGGTTGGGAATCGAACCCAGAAACATTTTTATTTCTTCGGCTTCAACGAAGCGCCAAGCGCATTGGTATGACTTGGACTAGTCGTCGTTGAAATTCGTTCTCGGCAATCTCACTTCATCGCACAGGTGCGCTGAAGGAGAGTGCAATGAGAGAAAACCATCAACAAAACTTGCACATAAAGGTCATACTTGCAGAGAATTCAATCATTTCAATTTTTCTCACTCACTCTCTTCTAGTGCGCCTAATAGCGATGGAATAGTAGCAATAGGAATTGGCTTTTAGTGAAGTATTCGTTTATAGACATAAAGGTTATGACATGAAAATTATTGAGAAAATAAGTGAAATGTGAAATCAATACAAAGTGGCGTGTGAAAATGCTTTGACGTGGACCAAAAGTCGCAAAAGGTGAAGTGCAATCTACACTCTCATTGAACATCACTCAAATTCATAAAAAGCGCATGTACTCTAAACTTGAGTTACCACCTATCTACTCATTTTAGCGTTAAGGTAGCGCTTCGCAGTGGTCAGGTCGAAGCAAAACAACTCACTGCTTCCTCTTGCTTTGCCGCCGAAATTTCACCCTAAATTGCAAATTTCTAAATTACTAACCCGATTCACGAAAAATCAAAAACATACGATTGTAGGTAAATGATTTTACTATGTATTTGGCGAAAAATATCAGTTAGAAAGCTTTTTTTTCGCGAGATTTCGTGCGAGTTTTGTTAAAATTTGGTTTTCTTTTTTCCTTTTCTCGCTATAAACAACTCGCATATGTAGGGATGTGCTACGTTTTCAACAAAGCGTCAAAGCTAGTAGCGATGAAAATCATTACTGATTTCTGGTTGTACTGAAACATGAATAGAAATTATTTTACAAAGTAGTAACACTTATTTACATTTTCTACTCATCTATATTCAACGTTTTCGCAGAGAGAACGGACAACGAAAACAAAAGAAATGTTGTTAGCGTCTACCGCATGTAGCATTTTGCACACCCCAATGCATGCGTTGACATTGTGTGCGTGCGAAAGAATAAGGAAAAACTCGCACGAAATCTTTCGATAAAAATGTTTATCAGACACAATTTATATACGAATCGATAGAAAAATTAATTATCTAGAATCGTATGTTCTTAGAATTTCCGTTTTCTTCCCCGTTTTCTCACAATTTTGGGTAAAGTGCGTGAAACCCCGGGATAGGCAGCGAATTCCCGTGACCACGGCGAAGCGCTACCTAAGGGACGAAATTGTCAAAACTTGAGTAATTTTTACTGGAAATAAGAAAAAAATATTTTGTTTAAAATTTGAGTAAGTTCAACTCAAAATTTGAGTTCCTTGCTTCCTTGAAGAAATTTTTCTTCGTTAGTTTTCATATACAAAGTTATTCTTCTTTCTTTTAAATGCGCAAAATAGTGATTCAACCCGTTTCCTTTTGAACGGTTTGGAGTAAAAATTGAATTATTTTGATATCCTTATGTTGCGCTTTTAAATTAGCATAATTGAATCCACAAAGTATCTATAATTGACGTTGATTAATGTTTTCAAAACCAGATCTAGAATCGGCAATGGAAAACGACGTATTCTTCCATTATTTATTTCGATAAGAATATTCCGAAAATGAAAACGCACTGAACTGCAAGAAGTATTTTTTTCACTTAAATGTTTAAAAACTCAACGCTTACTCTAATGTATGAATAAATGCGAGAGAACTCATGGCAACGAGTTCATTTTACTCAAATCCATACTTAAATTTTGACATATTGTTCCAGTTTATGAATTTGAGTAATCGCAACTCAAACCATGAGTTATGTTCAAAGAGCGTGTATGTGGTAAGGGATATGCGAATACTGGTGGCACAAACAAATTTATGCACAGAAAAAAAAATTTTTTGGTAATCTCGATATGATTATCAATTGATGTGAAAAAAAATTAAGACGTACTGAATATCAAACGCAATAATTTTCTGTTTCAACAAATATTGCAGATAAATCTCACATTATTACATCGAAACAACGTATTGAGTACATTACATCACCACTGTAGAAAAAAAAAGAGAAGGACTTTTTTGGGGAATTATTTTGGGATAAAAAAAAGAGGAGTAATCCGAATTTTGTATAAAGCACTTTTTAATATGTATATTTAAGTACAAAAAAATTATCAGTTTTTAAAATTGAAAAACAAAATGGCGGCTTGGCGGCATTTCCGCGATAGTGCTGCATTTTTGACGGCCGGAAACATAAGTCAAGTAAATCTTGACCAATCGATTCAACAACGATGTTTGTGACAAAAAATGTCACTCGATTTTCTCAGAGACTGCTAAACAGATTTTCACAAACTCGGATTCAAATGAAAGGTCATACGGTCCCACTCGCCCCGGGCGCTACGTTTTTAGTGGGCGGCAAACCAATTTTTGGTACCTTTTTTTTTCGTTCGCCCAAGTCTTCTTTCCGGAGATGGAGTTCAGTTTTGTTTTTTTTGCTCACCAACGATGGAGGCGGCAAATCTTTTATTTTGTCACGGGCGCTAAATTTCCTCGGTACGCCACTGCCACTAGGTGGATTAAAAAAGGTTTTTTATTAGGGAAATTCCATGTAGCAAACTTTGGTCGCCATGCAGCAAAACTTACTCATATCCGATTTAGCTCCAATTGATCTTTTGATTACTAATGCTTTACGAAATTAGAGATGACTTACCATGATAAACTTCAAATAGAATAAAAATGAAACAAACTTTTTCAGCTCTAGGTAGTTAGTCAGTAGTAGTGAGTCATTGCGATAAAAAAACAAATTATATAATAAAACGCGGAAATTGACTGAATTACATAATTTTGTGAAAATATTTGATTCCTTCCAAGTTAAAATTTGATTAAAAATCTGATAACTCATCACTAGTGTAAATATGAATTATTAGGAATAAAAAATCGTAGGTTATTGTGATAGATGCTAAGTTTATCAAAATTTGTTGCGATGCATATGTCATTTTACAGAACTTGCTCCGACATTTTTACTTTACAAAACTGACCAATGCTCAAATCCAAGTCAGTATTAGTCTACATCTAAACAGTCCAAAAAACCCATTGATACCAAAATTATTCAAATCGTTTCAGTACCAACGAAGATACAGCCATTGGAAAATACCATTCCAACTGTTTTTGAGGTTTGGTAGTCGGAATGTTAAATGAAAAACTGCACAAGTCCGAACGAGTCACGCTGCGATACGATCAGAGCGTGCGGGTCGTGGTTGAAAAGATCACTGCTCCGAAAGTATTTATCTTTCCACTCTGAAACTTTGCCAGAATTAAGTCAAAGTCCTAAGGCTTCTTTAAAAAAATTAGACCCAAGTTTGTATTTTTTTCATTTGTTTATTATTCTTAACTTTTTTCATTGAATACACAATAAGGTTGTTTTTCGAAATCATTTATTTGAAAGCTAAGGAAAAGACGCACATTGCATGTCTTGGACAAATTTTTGTAAACGCGAAACTTCAACAAATTATTTCTCGAAAATTTTACGTATTATATTGAAATGAAAAAATACGTATCGAATATTTTGGAGTACTTAAACCGAAAGAAATAGACGGAGAATAATAGTGGTTGATTTAGTGTGGAATGCCCCGTGTATATGTAGAATGGTCGTGTTGTGAGCTTATCAACCTAATAACCTAATTGTAGGTTTCAAGCGTTTTCAAGACTTTCGAGTTTGATTCAGAATCGTCGAGGAATTTTGGTGCACATGATTGCATCTCCTGAGCAGATAATGCTTGAAATAATTTTCATAACTTGATCATAGACTACATTGCAGGTATTAAATAAGTCTCAGTTTATCGAACTTCGTTGATTATCTTTAGGAATTTTAATGAGAAAAATGTAGTTAGACAATTACGTCAGTTTTGCCAGTATATCTCCGGAACTGGAAGTGACAGAAACTTGATTTTCTAACTTGATCTGTGCCATTGGCCATAGTAGCTTTCAAATGAGCCTAAGCTTGTTGTAATCGGTTCAGTCATCTCTGAGAAAATTCAGCGGTAAAAATATACATCCGTTCGAAAGTCGGGTTTTACAGCAATTCTATTACCTTTCTATAGAGAAAGGTAAAACTTTTGTGAATTATCGGAATCAATCTGGAAGGTATTGGAACTACCTTAATTTGAGTCAATAATTAGCCCAATAACAAATTAATCCCGATCCCGATCAATTTATTTCAAATTTAATTTATTCATTGTGGTCTTTGATTAATTACTTCGTACAGATACTTAAATATTAATTCTTATTCTAAATACTCTTATAGATACACCAAAATCGAATTTGTCATAAACTTCTTTAAAAAGTAAAAAGGTTTTCTTTTGAAATGGAGACATATTTGCGTCCTTTCATCCTAGATCAGTAAGCAACAGCAAGTTGCCAAGTCAAGTCAGGTCCTGACACGTATACAGATGAACAATATCGAAGACATTTTGTAATGGTCTGTCCGGTTGAGAATTGCAGAGATTTAAACATCTGACAAATCTGATATAAGATAAAAAGTAATGGCTTGTCATGTAGCAACACTTCTTCCATTGAATGGCTTCAAACTCGTTTTATTCCCAATAATTTCCTATCATATTTTCTGTCTCGTATTCACATAATATTTGTTTACTTTCTCTTCTATGAATTACCAAGCGTTTTCCACGTTTATCACTCAACTCTTTGCATGAAATGATACCCGGAACTTTCGACATTCAAACAGAATAGTGATACCAAAGAAAATCTTTTTAATCACATCACAATAATCGAAAGAGAGAGTGATTAAAGAGAAACTGTCACTTACTTATACGCCCTAACGAAAAATCAACCGAGATATATTTCTTTGCAGTTTGAAATTAAAATTTGCCTCGCATGAACATAATTTGACTGAGAAACAATGATGTATTCATTCTGGTGACAGCTTACTATAACTATCAGATGTATGCGCCTAAAGGTAGAAACGGTTGCAAGGGGAGAAGCTTTTGTGTCAATTGATCGAACTCAGCAAAGCTTATTAACACTCTCAACACAACTGAGTACAGTTTGTGTAAAGCATGACGGCTATTTTGAGGAATACTTTGCGCATTTTTTGTGATACCGGCCAATTGGCACAATGATGCTGCAATCAAATGTAGAGGCGCTGCTAGTTTAGAGATGATACTTTCAGCAAGAGCTGTCAAATCGATAGGAAAATTTGGAAAGTGTTCTACATTTAATTTTGGCGTCATTGTGCCAGTTGGCAATCTAACTCAGAGCTAATTCTACCTATCGCGCCATCTAAGTGTCATGATATGCACCTTTTTTAGTATGACGAATAAATCTACACGAACCGCAAAACAAGCAAAGATGAGTTATATCTACTCAACTGTAAGTTATATTTACCCTAAAATTGAGTCGTATTGACACAATTTCAGGTTGATACTATTTACTTAGTTTAAGCTTACGACAACAATGGAAGGAGCGAATGAAAGAAAAGATTCAACAGAACTCAAAATTATGTAAGAAGAAGTTAAATAATATGTAGGTTTTTTCCGTGCACTCAGGCTGCTATGGGAAACTCATGAAATTTTTTTATTTTGTAAAATTTTAGATTTTGTTTGCGCTCGAGATGATCCTATGAGAATTTTTAGGAGGGATGTGGGTGGTTGGAAAAAAGTAAGGGTCTCATCCAAGGGGGTAAAGTTTAAATTGTTAATAGAATCGATCATAACTCCAAAACAACTCTAAAGATTACCACACCCTACTTGGCATGAGTTATTATTTCAGTTCATAGGTTGGATATTTTAAGGGGAGGGGGGAGGGGCTTGACATTTATCGTCTGGCTCAGATAATTATAACAACTCAAAGATGATCGTAAGTATAATTATACGCACGGAAGGATAGCAAGTGTCGCTTATAAAGAAGCTGGAAGTAAAATTGTTTGTATATATCAGTAGTGTTCTATAACAACTTAGTAAATTATCACCAAACTTGGCACAGGTATTTGTTACAATTCCAAGGTGGTCATAAGAATATTTTTATATTTTTCTCGTCGAGCTTAGATACTCATTGCAGAGGTGTTCAATATGGTGTAATTAGTAGTAATTACCTCTGAAAAGGGGTGTTTATTGCAAAATTTTATTATTTGTCGAAAACCATAAGAGGGGGAAGGATTCAGACTAGAAGAAGGGGGTCTTGAAAATCAATTTCCATCTCCCAGTTTTTGAAAAAAAGAGGGGGGGGGGAAGAATTTCAAGGTCGTGCTAGATAGTATTGCTATTGTTAATTTGAATGAAACGCAATTTTTTTCAAATAATTTCAAAAGATATGGTTCCATTATGCCAGGAAGTTCAAAGAACTGACGGACAATAATCTTTATCTGCCTATGAAAGCGAGTGTATGCAAGTTTCAGCATAACTACGAAACAACCAAACAAATCGATACTCTTTGAAGAGCACGGATACTTTGTAATAATTAATTGATTTCAAAAAACTTCGTTTATCTGTTGATTCCAGAACTCTGTCAAAACATTCGAAACTACAACAGTGTACCGCAAGAAGGGCGACGTAGAATAGCTTTATAATTTCGCAGAGGTGCGATGAACAAGAACTCACTGCGGTATATACTAAATGCACTTGAAAAATTTAATATAGTAGTTATGTTTTTACTACATATTTGAGAATCACATTGATGTATTTGGAATGCATGCACAAAACTTCATTAATCTTTGACGACGATAAACGTTTCGTAATACCCAAGAACAACTTAAACAAATAATAAGTGATAGTAACCAAACGTTGAATTTTCACAGAAAAACCAGAACCATCCCGTTCATACTCCACGAAGGATTATAAAGTTGCTGGCCGTAGTAAATTTAATATCGGTATTACCTTATTCACATTTAACATTTGCAAGTATTTTTTATACTCAAAGAATTATTGATTTTGTTTTCAAATTAATAATAGTAAACGCAGATAATGCCATGGTCTTGCGTGGAAGCTACCGACTCCCACTTCAAAAGCGTAGGTTCGAAACTGTATCATCCTTTTAGAAACATGTTCAATAGAATTCATAACTAATTTTTAGCTTTCAAGTATGCAATTAGGCTCTCCTCCTCAATTATTTTTATGGCAAATTTCATACGTCTAAATGTGGACTATAAATACATAAAGTTTGTGATACTATTTTTAGACCAGCACGACTAAATCGTAGTAATCAAAATTGGGTAAAAATAGACATCAAGAAAGAAATTGGGTATAAACTAATATGCTTGTGGTATTGTTTTGGTATCTTAAATAGCTCAAATTATTTTGAATCTGGTATGAATGGTGTAAGTTTTTGGTATTCAGTTTTGATATTTTAGCTCTTAATTCAACCTAACCAATACTGAACAAAACTATTTAGCTATTCTGAAAAGAATGACATAATATGGTCTTCGTTTGATATTCTCTTTTGATCGGGTGGCGTTCGTTGCATTTTTGATATTCAAGCAACATTGTATTAAACGTAAAAAGTATTTGAAACTAGATACAAAGCTGTACGTGTACATCTTGTTATTTGAATTCATTTTGTTTTACGTTTCGTCTGTGAATCATACGTGTATTAGCAGTTTATGTTAGCGTCTTAGAGCTAACACAATCTGCCGTAACAAATTAACAAATTAAACTGCAAATGCCACGTCATGGTTCAACATAATCCGCTAGACAGACTAAAGTTAATACTAAACACTTATTTTTCACCAAAGTACAATGTCTTTGCTGATGTAGCATTAACTTAACTTCTGCTTAGGGGTTTATGATGAACCGCAAAGTGGTATTAGCAGTTCAGCCAATGCCAATGCGCTTAGCAATCGAAGATGAAATGTAGAACAAATTTCAAAATTTATTTTTCATTAATTTCTCATATATATGTTGATGAGAAAGACAACGTTACATCACTAGGTAAAGCTTTTCTTGAAAAATTTTTTTTTGTTTCAATTATAGAGGTTTTGTGCCGGTTTGGGTATCGAACCCAGGTAGGCAGCGTGAAAGGCATCGACTAACCCATAACGCTATACCCGTACCCGTTGAAAAATATTTGTCATAGAAAAGTGCATGGTTTTCTTGAGGTTTCTCTTTATTCACATATTTATAAATAGGTAACACATTATCAATTTTGTTTTAAGTGTATATTTTGTGCCTTCTATAGAAAAA
Source organism: Malaya genurostris (assembly GCF_030247185.1). Lineage (NCBI taxonomy): Eukaryota > Metazoa > Arthropoda > Insecta > Diptera > Culicidae > Malaya > Malaya genurostris. The sequence goes on from NC_080572.1 coordinate 116,784,364, forward strand.
ATCTATGAAATTATTGTGAGATTCATACAAAACTAACTTTTATATATTAATTTATTAGCAAGGGAAAAGCCCAGAGGGTGCTGAGATATCAACTCTCCTTTTCCAACAGGCATTAAACCCTCTCATCTTTTGCACCAACGAGAAGATTGGACGCACCTCTTCTACTTCGGAGTTTATCGGATTCTATTCAGACTTTATCGGTTTATTAATATGACACCCAAATAATGACAGCGTACTCAAGGGTTGAGATAGTCTGTTCAATATCTTTGAAATTTAATTAGAATCCAGCAACACTCTTAGATCTTTGATTATTGACATGTTCCAGGACCGATGTCGATATAGTCTAGTTATACGTTATCATGTTTCGTTTGCGATGGAATATTGATACGATGAATCATTTTAAGGTATTCATCCTGTTAACATTGCGTCAGTTAAAGAATACATTTAACTGTGATTGCAAGAAAGCGGGGTTGTCAGAATCCTTGATGAGATGGAACAATTTGAAATCATAGGCAAATGATGGTTTCATACATTCCAACGAGAAATTTAAGTCGTTTAAGTATAATAAGAATATGAACGGTTCCAAATGGCTTCCTTGAGGAACTCCGGAACTCGCGACCTGGCAGATATGATTCAAGCCATTTGACCGCTGAACCTGAGCCTCTCGAGCTTGGCAATTGTAATCTGGTGATTAATCTTGTCAAGAGCAGCAGAGAAATCAGTGTGAATGGCATCGATTTGATGATGCGTTTGCATAGATCGAATGATGTACGATTTGTAAGAGATTTTTGGACGTAGACCGTTTAGGATTTATATGACTAATAATGGCTAATTTCCATGGAATACTACCGCATCCTGATTTAGCTCTCAGAGACTATTTTCTGTCCTCATATTCAAAAAGGAAGCTTGCTGGAAAAAGAGTTGCGTCGAATGATGAGGTCAACGCTGAGACTGAAGCGTTTTTTGAGACTAACCAGAAATCATAGTCCATAACCTGTAAGCGGTGTAATGATGCCTTTCTCATATCACTTACATTCGCATAGTGTTTCTAACCTAACATAACTTTTAAAATTTGCAAACAGTTTTGAGCCAAATTTAGCCAAAATGATGCTTTGAAATTCTAAACATACTTCACCTTATTGTTTCGAAATCAGAAGTCGAACCTGGACAAAATTCAAAAGCATCATGTGGGGCATAAACCCTTCCATTTGAGTTTACCTCTGTGGAAATCAGTATAGCCATCTCTGAGAAAACTATGTTGTTTTGAAGTTTTTAAGTTACTTCTGGAACCGGGAACGGGTATACCCGAAATCAATTCGTTTGCACGGAGAACCCTTCGATCATAAAATCGCGATATCGCAGTTTTTGATTTTTGCGATAGTTGATTTAACTCATTTCTTTTTGATTCAACCAAAATGGTTTTTGATTTGCATATATTCAAGTAGTTGAAAAATATGTTGTTTTGAATGCTGTCAAATGCCGGAGACAGTTGAAAGCAAAACAATAATCGCAATGCACTTTTTTAGTTGAAATCTGTTCGCGTCGCTTCAAAATGTCAATAAAAACAACATCGATGATTAAAGCGTTTGGTGAAATTGTGTTCATTCGATTTGAGAATTTTATGATAACAAGTGTTTATCTAACAGCGGTGTTGTGATAAAGTTAACCTCGTTTGAGATGAAAAAGATTTGGTGACAAATTAGAAAATGTTAATGAATGATCATCTCGTAATCTTTCAGGTATGCGCAAAAATTTTATTTTTATCATTATTTCGATCATTATTTACTTCCAGCAGACTGTTTTATTTCCAACTGTTTGTTACTGATGATGATGTTCATGCATTAGCAATAAAACGCTTTTTGACATGAATTTAATTTATAAAAGTAACAGGAGCGAAGGGTTTCAAACGCACAGAACGCGCTGCGATTGAATGGCGCGTTTGAATTGCCGTCGCAAAATTCCAATTCCCAGCGGTTGATGCACCCAAGCTCATATAAATTGACTAAAATTATCAGTGCATAACTTTAGTTAAACCGTTTGAAGGCATCATTTTAGGTAAATTTAATAATTTCGCTAATTCACTCGCCCCTCCGGGCACTTTTGTTGATTAAAAACGTTTTTCTACATCAATCATTTCCGATCGAATCAGAAGTATTTTTTTTAGAATTTAAATCTTTAATCATCTCAAAACAAACAAACAAATAAAACCGATTTATTTTTCAACTAACAAAATTTTGTTTCAATAACAACACCAGTTATTTCAACTAAAATATTTGTTGAAATTGAAAGGTATGTGTCCTCACTAATTGACAGCATTTTTTTTCAAACAGTTGAATTAGTTGTTTCAACCATCGTTTCTACTAATCGAAAAACAAAAATGACAGTTTAGTTAAAACAACAATCGATTAGTTGTACCAAATTTTAACCAATCGAATTCAGAAAATCAACTAATATTCTGGCTGAAATGGGATCGCGGGTGGTTCCGTGTGGCTAGCGGGTTGCAATTTCAAACACACTGTACCTTGTAATTCCGGAAACGGAAACCAAAAACTCAAAAACAAAACATAATTCTACATCAACTTATTGGACCATAATAACGTTTCATTTGAATCTAAGTTTGTGAAAATCGGTCAGGCTGTTTCCGGAACCGGAAGTTACATTTGGAACCGGAAGTTGTAGTTCAGGAACCGGAAGTTGCATTTGGCAAAAATCTACAGAATTTTATAGGATTGTAAAATCTTTCATTTAAATCCAGGCTTGTGGAAAAGGTAGAGCAGTCTATGAGAAATTAGAGTGCATAATTTTCACTTGAAAAATGTGAAAATCAGTCAGTTTATTTCCGGTTGTTTAGTAAACCGAGTGCATATATTGTTACATAGACACATTTATACCCACATAGATATTTTTTTATCTCGACAAACTGAGTCGAGTGGTACATGACACTAGGTTTCCACAGTGATATCTTTAGCCTTTCTTTAAGACAAAGGCAAAAATGGTGTAGAAATGCCAGAGAGCCCTTGGACCAATTGTATTTCCCTTTAAAAAAAAACACATTGATGAAAAAAATCGAAGTTTGGAGAAAAATGTTTTTTTTTTGCAGGACCGTGGACTTTTTGACCGAGTTGCTCAGATGGAAAGTCATTTATAAACCAGTTCTCAGAGTAATTAGAATCATAGCACTCATCATGCAACTACTCTCTAAGAGTTGACTGCGTAGGGTGTTGAAAAAGAAATAACATTACAATTATACTTACGTAGTTAGTATTCACACTAATAATATTTATTACATTCGTGATGGGGTAACTGACCCCATCGGAACGGAAGTAACGCGAATTTCGATAGTCCCACACCCGTTTGGAAAGAAGTCTTCCAGTTGACGTTCACTTTCATTTTCGACATTCCAACGTTCACGTAACCGGATATATGGACTGATAATCTATCATTTTCGCGAGGGTAACAATAAACAGGTGCATGCTGACAGTTTCAGAGTTGTTTTAACTCAAGACATCATTTGCATTTCTGAGTGGTTGTGGAAATCACCGATTGTGGTTCAACCATCATTACGAAGCGTTGGGGGCTGTTGGGATGGTCATCATAACTTTCGGATCCATTAAATTCAACTTCTATTCTTGCCGAAGCATAAAATGGAAGTGCGTGTTTTGAATGTCCAAACCTGATACGATGGAAAGCTCCAAGAGACAACGAATTCCATTTGTTTTACATGTATTTGGAGGGTTTCAGCAAGTGCCCCTGGCAATGCAAACTGGAATAGGGTGAGACGGCATGTGATTGGGCATGCTCTTCGTTTTGTTCATTTATGAATTTCATTGTCCGTTTATGAACATATTGATTTTAAACAAGTAAAAAAATGTGCCGAGTGGAAGGAGAAACAGATTTAAATAAACGGAACGAACCAAGGCGGAGAATACGCATAACAGGTCCTCCGACATATCTGTCCATTGTGTCAATCACATTGTCGAATATTTAGAAAGGAGGTCCGTTTTTCAGACTGCTCTGCACTATGTAATAATTTGGCCGACTACAAACCACCTTCGAAATATATGCCAAACCCATGTTAGCAGGCAAATTCCGTATGTGCATTCTGATAGGAATGCGATGTTGGCTGACGTTTTCGTTGAGACTGGAGTGAAACAACAAAATAATTGTATATGGGTCAAACAAGCACTAAGTTGGTACCAAAGGAAGTAGAACCTGTTCCGCGTCAGCCACGATAAATCAATGTGGAGCAAATTATGGCTCACGCACCATGAGCGTGTGTGTTATCGCCCTTAAAATGCACGTGGTGTCGTGGTAAAGCAAAAGCTATCTCATCGGAAACGAAACCTAGTCCCTAGTGTTACACGCCACGAGAGCTATAAACTTGTTTTGTGCTAAACCAACGTGATGATACTGTAATTTACAGGAACGAAGCTCCCTAGTGATTTCGATCCAGAGCCGTATTGTTGAACTATGTAATATGGGAAAGTTATATTACGAGAGTTATGTGCCTTTCACGGACGAAATATTTATTTTTATATCTAATTAACGTGGCATTTAAATATCGAGCTACTTTTTGAATTTAAATTTGTATAAATGGATTTAAACTATTTTATGATCGATTTTTAGCTCCTGGACAATGCAACGACAACATACAAGTAAAGTTCTATTATCTCTGAGATTTTATCCACGGTGGACCCAACAGAATTGTAAGTACGCTTTGTCCAAGAAAAGCTGTAGCATGTTCATGTTAACACTTTGTAACTAAAAACTAAATCTACCGGACCGCACGTATATTTTTGAAACATTTGTTTGACAAGTGACAATCCAACAAATAAATATTTTTCAAATATTTGTTTGCTCAAGTGACAATTCAAAAATATTATGTAATTCAAGCACAATTCGAATTTCCGTGTTGAACATTAAAACGTTACTAACTTTTACATATTCATTGCGAATTAATGAAGCGGTAAGTGAAGGTTTTCCTCAACTCATCCAACAAACCAATTATTTGCTTGGCGACCGTTTTAAGGAATAAATTATGTTTGAAATGTTTATACTCTTTTCCATAACTTTCAGGAGACTTGTATTGCTCATTTAAACCATTTATCTGACGTGCTTGTGATTCGTAACTACCTGTAAAAGTTTAAGGAACAGTTGTCGGTGATCCTGAAAAAAGGACAGTTGAGTACATCTTTATATATATATATATATATATATATATATATATATATATATATATATATATATATATATATATATATATATATATATATATATATATATATATATATATATATATATATATATATATATATATATTGTTTATTTAACCCGGTTTTAACTTGAGAACTCTCTGTCATCAGATAAGTAGGTCGTGAAATGGTGAGATAACTAAGTCCTCACAAGTTCCTATCTCATGCCTCCCCGAGCGTCTATGATGACATTTGGTCAATAGAACGACGTCGACTGGGTGCTATCGCCTTCTGCGTTAGTAGCAGAATGAGAGGGTGCGAAATGGCTTGTAGTTTGGAGCTCATCCTAAAGTGCAATATTTATCATAGTATATTGCAACATGTGATTCTATTGTTTGTTGCATTATTTGTTATATATTGAATTGAATTATGTTACATCGTATTATATATTGTTGTTATTATTATTATAATCATTATTATTGATATTTTAATTATTATTATTAATATTATTATTATTATTATTATTGTTATTTTAATTATTATTATTATTATTATTATTATTATTATTATTATTATTATTATTATTATTATTATTATTATTATTATTATTATTATTATTATTATTATTATTGTTATTATCACTATTATTATAATTATTATTCTTATTAAAAAATAAATGTTATATTTCCGGCAGTACTGCCACGAAAGAAGAGCATAACTTACACAGCGACATCAACTGTTATACATTGTATCATAGCTTATTATTTTATATATTATCTTATAGGTATATGTATTATGTTATATTGTATTATGTTATAATGTATTGTTAGAATATATTGTGTAATGTTATATTATATTGTGCTATATTATATTATATTATACATACATACATACAGCATTATCTTTTATCAGATAAGTATTCATCAGTTGAAGTTTCTCTTACAATCGGCATGAAAGTTGTTCGATTTCGAAAGTAACTTATGGAATCTGTTAGCATCATCCAAAACATTCGAAAAGGGCTTTCGTTCGAATCGGCAATAAAAACTTGTAATCCACCTAGTGGTGTAATGATATCTTTCTGATACTCTCATATATGAATGTGAGGTATTCTTCAAAATAATTTGTTTTGATTCTTGTAAAACAAATAAGTTTGTGCATTAACCAGTAAAATAAGGGCTTGATATCCCTACCGTAGGCCATTCGACGAGACAGAGGGTTGGGACAGGCGTTTGGAAAATACACGTTACGTATAATTTAGCAATGAATAAGAATGGGAGCAATCGGTATCGACCTAGGCGACAAATAAAGGATAACGATTGGAAGCTCGGCACGTGGAACTGTAAATCGCTTGGCTTCCCAGGGTGCGATCAAATACTGCACGATGAGTTGCAAACTCGCAAATTCGATGTCATAGCACTGCAGGGACTTTGTTGGACGGGACAGAAGGTGTGGATAAGCGTGAATTGAGCGGCTTCCTTCTACCAAAGCGGTGTTACATCTAGTATACTAAGCTGGCTGCATATAGTTCGCCAAGATGCATCAGCGTGTGGCTGGATGGGAAGCAACTAGCGACAGGATGTGTATGTTGAAGAATAAAGGCCGTTTCTTCAATAACAGCGTGATCAACGTACATTGCTCACATGAGATGAGACCCGAGGAAGAGAAGGAAGGAATTTACGCGCAGCTAAAGCGAACCTACGACAGCTGCCCGCGGCGAGATGTGAATCTCGCCATCGGTGATATGAACGCACAGGTAGGTCGGGAGGCTGGAAAACCTGCATACGGCCTCCAACGATGTGTCAACTTTGCTGCCTCCCGAAGAATGGTAGTCCGAAACACTTTCTTCCCCCTCTAAGATATCCACAAAGCCACCTGGAGGTAACCTTATCGGCATACGGAAAACCAAAACGACCACGTCCTCATCGACGCCTATTCTTCTCCGACGTCATCAATGCACCTGCAATGCAAACATTGATTCGGACCACTATATTGTCGCGGTGTGTATGCGCTCAAAACTATAACACCCGTCGCGCACGAACGCCGGGACTCAATCTCGAGCAGCTACGTAACGTTCGTAGTGCCGAGGAATACGCGCATCAGCAAGGGCTAGTGCTACCAACAGGAGACCTGGAGGAATATAAGGTCCGCCGTAAGTGGTACTGTCGCAACTGTACTAAACACGAGGTTATCGAATCGAGAAAATGACTGGTTTGACGGCGATGCTGCAACATCGCACAAGAGCAAACGAGGGACGATACAGACAGGTGCGGAACAAACAGAACTCGGTTTTGCGGAGAAAAAGTCTAAATGATACACGGAAGCTCTATGATAAGGTGAACCGTTAACGTAGAGGCAACCCGTCACAGGCCGAAATGTGTAGAGATAGCAGTGGTAACCTTCTCACGAACGAATGTGAGATGATCGACAAGTGGAAGTAGTACTACGACGAGCATCTGAATGGTGAAACACAAGATGCAGAGAACGACACAGGAATCAATCTGGGTGCACGCCCAGCCGACGACAGATTAACAGCGCCTGATCTGTTGAAGATAAGAGAGGAGATCGATAAGCTGAGAAATAACAAAGCCGCGGGCAATGACCAATTGCCAGGCGAGCTACTCAAACATGGAGAGGAGGCACTGGATAATTTCTAAGATTTGGGAGGAGGAGATTCTACCGCAAGAATGGATGGAAAGAGTTGTAATCCACAAGAAGGGTGATAAGCTTGACTGTTTCAACTACCGTGCAATCATATTGCTGAGCGCCACCTACAAGGTACGCTCCCAAAACCTGTTAAAGCAACTATGGATATAGTGATATTCTACGTCCCAGTATCTGGGATGCTCTCGAATTCCTTTGAATTTCGGAGAGAGTTACTGCAAGGTGATAGACTCTCTTGTTGAATATTTCTTTGGAATGTGCGATTCGAAGAACGAGGATCGACACGAATGATACGATCGTTCGAAAGTCCGTACAGCTTTTTGGCTTGAGAAGATGATGGAAACATACATCGGACTTAAAATTGAAGCTAGACATATCGGACTAGCTATAAATGCTTTGAAAACACAGTACATAAGAGGAAGGGGCTCTAGAGAAGAAATACTACGCCTTCCACCACGAATGTTGATAGACAGTGACGATATCGAGGTGGTTGACGAATTCTTGTATTTTTGCTCACTAGTGAACGCCGATAATGATACTAGCAAAGAAATTAAGAGGTGTATTTTGGCTGAAAATCGTGGCTACTTTGGACTCAGAAAAACCCTTCGATCAAGTAAAGAACGCCACGGCACGATATTGACCATTCATAAAACGCTCATTAGACCGGTTGTTCTCTATGGCTGGAGCGAGTCATTTCGCCGAGAGGGTCAATGATTTCGAATACATAACATAATTAATTAGAAAACAGCAAATTCACTCATTCATCAAAAACATCTATTTGTTTTACCATATTTGAAAGGTTCACACTCACACATATACACACAGTTTTCACAATTGAACCGTCGTGTTCAACATAAAGTGCTACACTTTCAGCGCGTTCTTTTAATGAGTATCGACTCATAGCTGAAATGGGACTGAATGACGTTTTAAAATTGTGTTTATCTATCAAAATCGGCTGAAAAATGGTGGAGTTTACATGTTGTAAAAATGTTCGTCCACTAAGGGGCTGTCCATAAAAAACGTCACGCCGCAAGGGGGAGGGGGTGTTTCATAAAACGTGACCCTTTGTGACAGGGGGGAGGGGGGAGGTTTTAGGAATGTGACGTCCAATATTTTCAATGAGCGCATTTTTGAAATACCTAATTATATTACTGCTTTGCCCTATTTCCTGAAAAAATCTCCACAATAAACGTTTACATTCTATAGGAAAACGTGTATTTGTTGATGTAAAAGCTTCTTCTTGTAAATTCAGAAATAAATGATGCAGGAAATCATTTCTGTTGTGATCAGCAAATGTGAACGGAGGAGTGAGTAAATTAGCGAAATTAATAATTTTTTTCCTAATATGAGTAAAAAAGAAAAAGATGCCTTCAAACGGTTATGCACAGACAATTTTTTCAGTAATTTGTAATTACAGCATTGATAATAGTATATCATAAGAATTTCTCTCATTTGATTCTGATGCAGTTTATTTAATTGTACTCCATTTGAAAAAAGGGCGGGAATTCAACGATTTCCGACGAAGATCATGTCATGTCTTATCTTGATCATATGTGATTTTCCTCCACCAACATCAAAGCTTATCGAATCATCCAACGATTGAACTTACATACATCAAGAATCATTTTAGCTCAAAATCACTACTCATTGTGTGACGGAAGATCAGTACCGATATTGATCGATGTGATTTAAAATTCACTGATCAACTGATCATGAAAAGATTCTCCGGCAGTGATCTCGTTTTGATGAGGGTTTGGTCTTTATTTTCTCAGCCCTGTATGCTACACTAAGGAAATATGATTCTTTACCTAAAACAATAATATATCTGTGTACCCCTAGGAGGAATAAAACAGATGATTTAAATGTTTCATCAATTCCAACGAAATACTTTTGTTAATTAATATAATTGATATTAATAAAATAATTCCGATGATTTTGTAGTTTTAGGGATATTTTTAAATCTAATGACAGCATGTAATAAATCGATTTTTCCTTCATATTTGTATGGTTTGTCATACATATTGAGAATGTATTGAATTCGTGACACGTGACATAGAGGGGGTGGGGGGTCTTTGCTTCTGTGACAATTTGTGACAAAGGAGGGATAGGGAGTCAAAAATCGTCAAAAAAGCGTGACGTCTTTTATGGACAGCCCCTAATTATATTTGCCATGTCGGCGTAAACATTTAAAAGGGGTTTAGAACCTATTGACAGATTCTCTTTGTTTACTTTCTCCTTCGATCATATCTGCGTTATTGTAGAAATGTTTGTAACATATCTAGTACTGTTAGTGAAATGAAAATATTGGCTTTCATTATACATGAATTTTGACATAGGACTACGTGTTTCTTTACTATCGGAGGTAAAACTCAAAATTTAACAACACGAAAGTGTAACGAAATTGCTCCAGATTTGATTTTTTAATAACTTTTTCAAGAAGTGTATAATTGTTGTTAGTGCCACGTTTATTACGTAAACATTGATTAAATAGTGGAAAAATAGATCTAAACAGGAAACATCAAAATCAACCGAATCTACAAATAGACCATGTTTGCTAGCTTCAGTCTATGATAATCCATGAACGGAGACACATCGAGTGCACAGGGCTCCATCTACGTCAAGACAATGGAACAACACCCGATATTATTCAACTGGTGCTTCAGTCAATGACGAATATGAAGTCCTGTTCCTCAAGCCTAAACGTAGAAAAACTACTAGTTCTTCTGTGAGCATATCTGCTATTGGACGTTCGCCGAGCCAGCTTCGCTTCAAACAAGAGCGATTGCGTCATGCTGCTGGTGGTCGTTTGCATTGGAGAAAAAGACAACGAAAAGTAGACTAGTAAGGGGAACATTCTAAAAAATAAGCCATTCTAATGGCTCTAAATGTTATCTGTAGAACTATTAAGATAACTTCTTTGCAAATCGGAGGTAAAAATCATCAACTTTAGTGCAAATCTAGAATAATTTGATTGGTTTTGTGCACTTTTCGCGGTGCGAAATTCGAACCAAACGAGCGCAAATAAAGCTAGCATTTGGCTGCATGGTTCTTTTCATGACTACAGAAACTTAAACTATCAAACGATATCAAATCAGTTAATATCTATACACATCTCGAATGCAGTACTACGTCAATCTCGCAGCTGTGTCTCTGACATTACCTACTGCAAGCTTTTTTGTAATTATTAAGCAAAAATTAAAGAGTTATTTTCCGAAGAGAAAGGAAATAAACACAAACTTTCATTGGTTTATGTGACCTTATAAAATGTTCACGTCGACATATGACAAATATAAAAGGTGAAAGAAAATAGAACCTTCAGGTATTAGTTAGATTTGATTTTATTAAACTGTTAGCAAAAGGAATGTCAGCTTTGTGTCTGCTTAGCGATTTAAGTTGAACAGCTAGGTAGCAATGATAGTTCAATCTGAAGTGCTAATGCACTGTTGAGATGAAACACAAAAGGAAAATGGAAGAAATATGTTTAAGATACATTTATAAATTTATGGAAAGTTTTTGTGTAATTGACTATAAAAATCATGGAAATTCAAACGAATGCAATCCACACCGTTGAATATTGATGTAGAAAATAGATTTATAACAAAGAAGTTGTGTAGTATACCAACACAACACTCTATTGATTATGTGTGCAAATGCATTCGCATACCTTTAACGCAAACCAACACTGATATCGATATATCGTTGATATTCAAACCTTTTTTTTAGTAACTCTACATTGCAAGACAAGCTCTAACAAACAGCTACAGAAACATTGGCCAGAAGAGAGGAAAAAAATCCGCTACAAGTAGATACAGGTACAACGCAGCGAAAAGAAATAAAAAATCGCCGTCAAACTTCGCGATATGAAAGTTGCCTTCTCGCGCTCTCCAAAACTCCGTCCTGAAGAGTATTCCAAGGTAAAGCTCTCGACTTGAACTCCGCGAAACGAGTCTCTTGGTCGACCGAACGGTGTGTGGTTTCCCCGCTTTCAAACGGCATACAACATTCGCTCTGAGGCAGTTTTAGTGTTACGCCTTTGCGCAACCAGTTCGTTAGGAACGCTCGTCGGGCTCAGACAAAATTAGTGCGCTCGTTCACGTGGTGGCCTTCCTCTTAGTACCACCCCGTAGTAAATTCCTGTGCGATTCTGGAATTCTTGCAGACGTCGGTGTTGCGCAAAAAGGAAACTGTGAAATCGATAGCTGACTCTGAAAATTCAACGGGTAATTTACAATTTGGTAGCGGTGAACAGTGGTGCATGAAAGATTCCGGGGGAAAAGTGACGAACCTTAAAAGCATAGAAAGGTGGCATTGTGATGCGTGTGTGAAATCGAAGGCCCATCCAAATCGGTGAAAATTTATGCATCGACACAGGCCTATTAGAAACCGCGTATTGTGAATCGAATTGGTGAGCCAGTGAGATCATCGCCTGACAGCAAGAAAAATTTACGGCAAACCCATATTTTATTATAGCATTAGTGAATATTGAGCAGATCGTGCCTTCCCATGCAGACATCGAATCACTCTTGTGGAAACTGGTGCATCCAAAGTGAAAACATTCCTCCCACGAGTACCTACCCCGAAAGCCCTTGCATTATCTACGTTTAGAGTCAAGGAAAACAGATTGAAGAAAATCAGTTACTGCAGCCGTTGCGTGAATGTGTACAATTTATTTGTTTTTTCTTTCTTTCAAAACATTGAATTTTTTATACATCAGAAAGTAAGTGCTTTGGTGTGAAGGAAATAATACCCACCCTTTATGTTGCAAGATTTTTGGCTCATCTCATCAGCTTGGAGCATTCGATTCGAAGCGCGAAGGTTTCCCGTGGTTGACGGAGTGAAGTGAAAGAGAGTGACGACGATTTCCAAACCTGTTTGCGTCCTCCATCTTCGGGTGCTGAAACAAGTGCAACATTATTAAGCCGTTGCTTTATCAATTTTTTGTCTGGTTGGATCATATTCACCAATCTACTAACAGGTCGCAGCATCTATTGAATTGTTCTGTACGTATTGGTAAGTGTTTTTGATAAGGGTCTTGATGAACGTCAGCAAGCAAAATGTACACTGAAATCTTTTTAAATGGTGTCCATTTTTGAAGTTTTACGACTTAACCAACTTAAATGTTATAATAGAAGCTTGTTTGGAAAAGGTTTTGAAATTAAACTGTGCCGTTTATTTGTAATACATTGAAATGTAGTAATTTTAGAAAGATTTCAATTATGGGAAACCCCACGAAAGCATTTACGTATAGAAAAAGTAACAAAAGCGTTCTAGGATTAACGTTGATTCCCTCGAGTACAAATCCCCCACATAAAAAGACTTCAGTGTATTTCTGCATAAAATTAAAATGAAAACTTATTTTATTTGTTAAGCAATAGTATTACTTGTTGAGTGGATGAAACTTTTTAAGAAAAAATAACTACACTTGTTGTTTATTTTAGCTACAGGAATCAAAACTAAATGGCTCAAATGGTACGTTCCCCTAGTTATT